>NC_048585.1:4995617-5043117 GCF_013265735.2 Oncorhynchus mykiss
GCCCTACAACAACCAGACAGAGAGACATTGCAGATGAAGACGGAGAGAATGTCAGAAGGACTAAATTGTGGAGGCATATTACCCAGAAACCCCCAGACAATATGACCAGGGTCACAATGAGGTTGACTTTGAAGGTGACAAACACGATCGTGTGGATGTTATACTTCTACTCTGTAGCTGTTAATTGGTCACATATGTATGATGAGTAATCATCAGGTGGATGTTATACTGAATGAATAGACAGCTGTTAATTGGTCCTATAATGATCATGACCATAATCCTAGCAGTGGCAGTCACTACCCTTTAAGCTGAGGGAGGACAATAATTTTTATTTTTTTTATTTTACAGCCTATTGGATGACTGTCATTCATATTCCATTCGCCCTGCTCAATGTAACATCGATAGGTTTAGGCTCCTACATGACAATCAGATTTTCCCTATACCCGTCCTACAACCTAGCCTATGAACGACAGTTTACAAGGTAGGTGCACAGATCAAGAGAAATTTGTGACAGACAGTGACACATTCAATACCGCCTTGCACACTCCTGTCTGCATCTAGCTGCATCTAATGATCTGATCATTATTCCAACAGTTGCAAACGAGAGTTTCTATTGGACAAATTCAGTTATGTTTATCCCAGTTTCGTTCTGTTTTAAGAACGTTTTTCAACAGAATCGGCTGAATAAATACACCCCTGATCACAAGCAAACAGTTCACTTTCATAGCAGCCACGTACAAACAGCACGATAACTTTGATCGTTGTAGCTATGATTCCTTCTCGCGTCTTTTGCGCTCTCCTCCTCTCACCTTTTCCCTTCACTTGTGGACTTCAGTGCACAACATTCAGCTGTCTGTGACCAGGCGAAAAAACCTTTCCAAGCCAAACCTTCATATCATAACCGCTAACCGCTACACACAGCCTACATCGTTGTCACCATTAATATTAGCTAACGTCATAGTCAACATAGCTACTAGAACTAACTCGTTGGTAAACCCGCTACAATCGTGCAGTACAGAGTACAGTCAGCAAGCAGTTTAGCAGTTACACCGGCAGTAGCAATAAATTAACAAAACCAAAAGCTTAATTTGACTTGGAAGTGTTCCAGTGTTGGATTGTCATAGCCAGCTAGCTAACATAGCATCCCTCCGTTATAGCCAGCTAGCTATCATAGCATCCCTCTGTTATAGCCAGCTAGTTAACATAGAATCCCTCTGTTATAGCCAGCTAGCTAACATAGCATCCCCCTGTTATAGCCAGCTAGCTATCATAGCATCCCTCTGTTATAGCCAGCTAGCTAACATAGCATCCCTCTGTTATAGCCAGCTAGCTAACATAGCATCCCTCTGTTATAGCCAGCTAGCTATCATAGCATCCCTCTGTTATAGCCAGCTAGCTAACATAGCATCCCTCTGTTATAGCCAGCTAGCTAACATAGCATCCCTCTGTTATAGCCAGCTAGCTATCATAGCATCCCTCTGTTATAGCCAGCTAGCTAACATAGCATCCCTCTGTTATAGCCAGCTAGCTAACATAGCATCCCTCTGTTATAGCCAGCTAGCTAACATAGCACCCCTCTGTTATAGCCAGCTAGCTAACATAGCATCCCTCTGTTATAGCCAGCTAGCTAACATAGCATCCCTCTGTTATAGCCAGCTAGCTAACATAGCATCCCTCTGTTATAGCCAGCTAGCTAACATAGCATCCCTCTGTTATAGCCAGCTAGCTAACATAGCATCCCTCTGTTTGAGCAGGGTGTTTGAGTATCTAAGTGAAAGTGAAAGAAAATACAACGCAATATAGCTAGCTCTCTCTCTCCCTCTCTTGCTTCTCCTTCAACTGGGGCGGCCGGGTAACCTTGTGGTTAGAGCGTTGGACTAGTAACCAGAAGGTTGCAAGTTCAACTCCCCGAGCTGACAAGGTACAAATCTGAACAGGCCGTCATTGAAAATAAGAATTTGTTCTTAACTGACTTGCCTAGTTAAATAAAGCTTTAAAAAAAACACAAAAAAAAACTGGAAGTTGTCATAATTATAATTACTGTGCAAGTCAATGGAAGGGGGTTGAGAACCATGAGCCTCCTAGGTCCTGTGTAGCTCAGTTGGTAGAGCATTGTGCTTGTAAAGCCAGGTTTATGGGTTTGATTTACAACGGGTGACCAGTATGAAAATGTATGTACTCGCTCTGCGTAAGGGTGACTGCTAAAATGTAAAAATATAGGCTTTGTACTGAGGTCAATGTACCCAGATGGAAGGATGGAAGCTAGCTGTCTGGTGCTCCCCTACAGAGTGATGTTGAGGCTAAAAGTCCTAGTTAATGTAAACCTTCATAGCTGTGTATTTTAATCAATTATTTGGTGAAGTTAATATATTTATAGTTTTATCTAAAAAAAAAAGATACATTTAGTTTATGTGTCACTATTTAAATGTTGTATTTAATTCCCTGAGGAGGATGGTCCTCCCTTGAGGAACCTCCACTAAATGCCGGGGGTCGGCTTCCTCTAGTGCATTGTATAATGAAAGCGTATTGTTTGTCAGTCCGATATTATTGGTATGAAATAATGTATTGCGAAATGTCTACACTAGGCTATGTTACAGCTACTGCAATAGCTGAGCACAGTCGAGCGGTGCTCGTCTCAAAACGAGGCTGCAACGTCATGAGAAAACGCAAAACCTCACCCAGAGAGAAGCGACAGACCGAGCGACTAGAGGCGCTAACAGATTGGAGCTACGGAGGATAACTGTAAGTACCTTATCTACACACATTTCTATTGGCTGAGATTTTGTTACTATCTGTGCCATGTTTGCGGCGTTTTCGGCCGCTCGGGATAATGCGAAATAGTGGCACATGATGCCAGGTTTTTTCAGGTAGAATGATCCATTATTGCAAATGAAAACGGGAGACCGGTTTCTGGGGATGCACAACACACGGTTTGCGGAAGCGCAGGTCATATGCCTAGAATATGGCGGAGCAGAGAGTGAAACAATCCAACTCATAATGTTTGGTCAGACAATTTGTATTTATTTTTTTTGTCATGCATAATGCAGAACGCGGCATTCTCCGCGGGTTTGTATCCAGCGACAGTTCTCGGTCGTGCGGTTGGATAACAAAAACAACAGCGTTTTGACCGATATCCTTCCCGTGACGGGGTTGAAGTTACAACGGAAATGGAAAAGTTATTCGATTGTCTAGAATTACACACGTTCTTTGGGACACTGGGTTCTTATCGATTATCACAACAGGACGCCTGGAATTATTCAAGCGGTTATCAAATGCGCAATTTTTTAGATAACATTTGTAATCTATTCGTATTAGTTTTGTACCGTTTTATGCTCTGAAAGCTGCAGCTAGTTCTATACGCGTGAGATACGGGCCCCGCCTAGTTCACGAGTGAATCTGTCGATGGGGAGGGACACAACTGGGTGGTGGTTTCATCTTAGTTAAACGGAACCGAAAAGACGGAATTGTCATATTAGCTTATACTCTTCAAGATCGACAGCATGTTAGATCCATATTTGATATTCATTTTAATAGTGAGATTTTCTTCAATCATACATTCGAAAATATTTAAGATTACTCTGTCTCCTCTGTGACTGCAATCAAATCAACGTTTTATTTGTCGCGTACACAGATTTGGAGTTGCAACGAAATCCTAGCTCCAACAGTTCAGTAATACCTAGTAATACAAAACAATACACACGTAATCCACAAAGTGAAAACACAACGAACACTTGTAAAAGTAACTAACTGTTGTCTCTTATGGGAATGCATTTTGTCCACAGTTATAGATTATAATAAAACACCTTCTGAGTTACAACACAGTTTGAACTACCCTGAACAACTATCAGTCATTCTGCTGGCAGTTATTGGTAAGAGGATGTGGAACCACGGTCAGGGAGAGTGGGAGGGAGAAAGAAAGAGGGAGGGAGGGAGAAAGAAACAGAGAGGGAGGGAGAAAGAAACAGAGAGGGAGGGAGAAAGAAACAGAGAGGGAGGGAGAGAGAGAGAAACAGTGTGAAAGAGGGAGGGAGGGAGAAAGAAACAGAGGGAGGGAGAGAGAGAGAAACAGTGTGAAAGAGGGAGGGAGGGAGACAGAAACAGAGAGGGAGGGAGAGAGAGAGAAACAGTGTGAAAGAGGGAGGGAGGGAGAAAGAAACAGTGTGAAAGAGGGAGGGAGGGAGAGAGAAACAGAGAGGGAGGGAGAGAGAGAGAAACAGTGTGAAAGAGGGAGGGAGGGAGAGAACTATAGGACTTAAAGAGCTTGTTTGTTGAATGTGTTTTATTTAGTCCTGACCGTTTTATGACCTCTACTCAGCTGTACCTTCTCTCTACTGTTCACTACTGTCTGTATGCGGGGCAAATGTTCAATGCTTTAAATGGATTACTATGTGTGTGTGTGTGTGTGTGTGTACTAACAGTGTAATGGTTTCTAACGGTTGAATAATGTTATGACTAAGGCTTAATATTAGAAAGACCATTGTGGTGATGATCATTTTCCTATGAGGCGTCCAGAGAATATCTCTTAACCTATGGAAAAGTTTCCTAGTTTCCACCAGTTTCCTGTATGTGACAGACCGGGGACAAGGCAGTAGTTTCCTGTATGTGACAGACCGGGGACAAGGCAGTAGTTTCCTGTATGTGTCAGACCGGGGACAAGGCAGTAGTTTCCTGTATGTGACAGACCAGGGACAAGGCAGTAGTTTCCTGTATGTGACAGACCAGGGACAAGGCAGTAGTTTCCTGTATGTGTCAGACCAGGGACAAGGCAGTAGTTTCCTGTATGTGACAGACCAGGGACAAGGCAGTAGTTTCCTGTATGTGACAGACCAGGGACAAGGCAGTAGTTTCCTGTATGTGACAGACCAGGGACAAGGCGGTAGTTTCCTGTATGTGACAGACCAGGGACAAGGCAGTAGTTTCCTGTAGGTGACAGACCAGGGACAAGGCAGTAGTTTCCTGTATGTGACAGACCAGGGACAAGGCAGTAGTTTCCTGTATGTGACAGACCAGGGACAAGGCAGTAGTTTCCTGTATGTGACAGACCAGGGACAAGGCAGTAGTTTCCTGTATGTGTCAGACCAGGGACAAGGCAGTAGTTTCCTGTATGTGACAGACCAGGGACAAGGCGGTAGTTTCCTGTATGTGACAGACCAGGGACAAGGCAGTAGTTTCCTGTATGTGACAGACCAGGGACAAGGCAGTAGTTTCCTGTATGTGACAGACCAGGGACAAGGCAGTAGTTTCCTGTATGTGACAGACCAGGGACAAGGCGGTAGTTTCCTGTATGTGACAGACCAGGGACAAGGCAGTAGTTTCCTGTATGTGACAGCAACAGACCAGTGGTACACTATATAGGGAATAAGGTCCCATTTGCCAAGAAACACTTGTTTCAGTGTGCATCCCAAATAGAACCCTATTCCATATCCAAATAGAACCCTATTCCATATCCAAATAGAACCCTATTCCATATCCAAATAGAACCCTATTCCATATCCAAATAGAACCCTGTTCCATATCCAAATAGAACCCTATTCCATATCCAAATAGAACCCTATTCCATATCCAAATAGAACCCTATTCCATATCCAAATAGAACCCTATTCCATATCCAAATAGAACCCTATTCCATATCCCAAATAGAACCCTATTCCATATCCCAAATAGAACCCTATTCCATATTATACCCCACTACTTTTGACCAGGGACCACTACACTATCGAGGGAATAGGTTGCCATTCAGTCAGACAAGCCCCTGGTTCCCTTCCAGGTTCCGTTTGTTGTGATAGACAGCCAGGCTGATGTACTCTGCCGTTTTTCCAGCTGATTAACGAGAAGCCTCAAGTGGTGCTATCAGGCAGTGGTGCTATCAGACAGTGGTGCTATCGGACAGTGGTGCTATCGGACAGTGGTGCTATCAGACAGTGGTGCAATCAGACAGTGGTGCTATCGGGCAGTGGTGCTATCGGACAGTGGTGCTATCGGACAGTGGTGCTATCAGACAGTGGTGCTATCAGACAGTGGTGCAATCAGACAGTGGTGCTATCGGGCAGTGGTGCTATCGGACAGTGGTGCTATCGGACAGTGGTGCTATCGGACAGTGGTGCTATCAGACAGTGGTGCTATCAGACAGTGGTGCTATCGGACAGTGGTGCTATCGGACAGTGGTGCTATCGGACAGTGGTGCTATCGGACAGTGGTGCTATCGGACAGTGGTGCTATCGGACAGTGGTGCTATCAGACAGTGGTGCTATCAGGCAGTGGTGCTATCGGGCAGTGGTGCTATCGGACAGTGGTGCTATCAGACAGTGGTGCTATCAGGCAGTGGTGCTATCAGGCAGTGGTGCAATCAGACAGTGGTGCTATCAGACAGTGGTGCTATCAGACAGTGGTGCTATCAGACAGTGGTGCTATCAGACAGTGGTGCTATCAGGCAGTGGTGCTATCAGGCAGTGGTGCAATCAGGCAGTGGTGCTATCGGACAGTGGTGCAATCAGACAGTGGTGCTATCGGACAGTGGTGCAATCAGACAGTGGTGCTATCGGACAGTGGTGCAATCAGACAGTGGTGCTATCGGACAGTGGTGCTATCGGACAGTGGTGCTATCAGACAGTGGTGCTATCACACAGTGGTGCTATGTGTTGTCATGTGTTGCTGCCATGTTGTGTTGTCATGTGTTGCTGCCATGCTGTGTTGTTATGTGTTGCTGCCATGCTGTGTTGTTATGTGTTGCTGTCATGCTGTGTTGTTATGTGTTGCTACCCTGCTGTGTTGTCATGTGTTGCTGCCATGCTGTGTTGTTATGTGTTGCTGCCATGCTGTGTTGTTATGTGTTGCTGCCATGCTGTGTTGTCATGTGTTGCTGCCATGCTGTGTTGTCATGTGTTGCTGCCATGCTGTGTTATGTGTTGCTGCCATGCTGTGTTGTCATGTGTTGCTGCCATGCTGTGTTGTCATGTGTTGCTGTCATGCTGTGTTGTTATTTGTTGCTGCCATGCTGTGTTGTCATGTGTTGCTGCCATGCGGTGTTGTCATGTGTTGCTGCCATGCTGTGTTGCTATGTGTTGCTGCCATGCTGTGTTGTCATGTGTTGCTGTCATGCTGTGTTATGTGTTGCTACCCTGCTATGTTATGTGTTGCTACCCTGCTGTGTTATGTGTTGCTGCCATGCTGTGTTATGTGTTGCTACCCTGCTATGTTATGTGTTGCTACCCTGCTGTGTTATGTGTTGCTGCCATGCTGTGTTATGTGTTGCTACCCTGCTATGTTATGTGTTGCTACCCTGCTGTGTTATGTGTTGCTACCCTGCTATGTTATGTGTTGCTACCCTGCTGTGTTATGTGTTGCTGCCATGCTGTGTTGTCATGTTGTATTGCTGCCATGCTGTGTTGTTATGTGTTGCTGCCATGCTGTGTTGTTATGTGTTGTTGCCATGCTGTGTTGTCATGTGTTGCTACCATCCTGTGTTGTCATGTGTTGCTGCCATGCTGTGTTGTCATGTGTTGCTACCATCCTGTGTTGTCATGTGTTGCTACCATCCTGTGTTGTCATGTGTTGCTACCATCCTGTGTTGTCATGTGTTGCTACCATCCTGTGTTGTCATGTGTTGCTACCATCCTGTGTTGTCATGTGTTGCTACCATCCTGTGTTGTCGTGTGTTGCTACCATCCTGTGTTGTCGTGTGTTGCTACCATCCTGTGTTGTCGTGTGTTGCTACCATCCTGTGTTGTCGTGTGTTGCTGCCATGCTGTGTTGTCGTGTGTTGCTGCCATGCTGTGTTGTCGTGTGTTGCTGCCATGCTGTGTTGTCGTGTGTTGCTGCCATGCTGTGTTGTCGTGTGTTGCTGCCATGCTGTGTTGTCGTGTGTTGCTGCCATGCTGTGTTGTCGTGTGTTGCTGCCATGCTGTGTTGTCGTGTGTTGCTGCCATGCTGTGTTGTCGTGTGTTGCTGCCATGCTGTGTTGTCGTGTGTTGCTGCCATGCTGTGTTGTCGTGTGTTGCTACCATGCTGTGTTGTCATGTGTTGCTGCCATGCTGTGTTGTTGTCTTAGGCCTGTCTTTCTGTAGTGTTGTATCTCTTGTCATGCTGTGTTGTCATGTGTTGCTGCCATGCTGTGTTGTCATGTGTTGCTACCATGCTGTGTTGTCATGTGTTGCTGCCATGCTGTGTTGTTGTCTTAGGCCTGTCTTTCTGTAGTGTTGTATCTCTTGTCATGCTGTGTTGTCATGTGTTGCTACCATGCTGTGTTGTCATGTGTTGCTGCCATGCTGTGTTGTTGTCTTAGGCCTGTCTTTCTGTAGTGTTGTATCTCTTGTCGTGATGTGTGTTATGTGTTGCTGCCATGCTGTGTTGCTGCCAGCTGTGTTGTTGTCTTAGGCCTGTCTTTCTGTAGTGTTGTGTCTCTTGTCATGATGTGTGTCCTGTCCAATATTTATAGTGTTGTATCTCTTGTCGTGATGTGTGTCCTGTCCTATATTTGTAGTGTTGTATCTCTTGTCGTGATGTGTGTCCTGTCCTATATTTGTAGTGTTGTATCTCTTGTTGTGATGTGTGTCCTGTCCTATATTTGTAGTGTTGTATCTCTTGTCGTGATGTGTGTCCTGTCCTATATTTATAGTGTTGTATCTCTTGTCGTGATGTGTGTCCTGTCCTATATTTATAGTGTTGGTCCCCGTCCCCACAGAAGTCCTTTTTGTCTTTTGGGAGGCCGTCATTGTAAATAAGAATTTGTTCTTTAACTGACTTGCCTAGTTAAAATAAAGGTTAAATTAAAATACAAATGAACATATTACCTCCAATTACCTTGACTAACCTGTACCCCCCACATTGACTCGGTACCGGTACACCCATATATATATATATATATATGCTTCATTATTGTGATTTTATTGTGTTAGTTTATTTAGTAAATATTTTCAAAACACTGCATTGTGGGTTATTTCACGGTAAGGTCTACCTACACCTGTTGTATTTGGCACATGTGATAAATAAAATGTGATTTGATAACCTAACCTAACACCAAGAGTCGTTGTATTAACTGCTATTCAGTCTGATCCTCCGATGCTGGCTTTGTTAGTCCAGAGATGTCCGTTAGCCTAAGGAGTCTTGCCATCTCGTCTACTTCTCAAATGACACCCTATTCCCTATATAGTGCACTACTTTTAACCAGGGCCCTATGGGGGAATAGGGTGCCATTTGGAACGTAGAGTAGTGTCGGTTGTCTCCTGTCTGATTGTGCTAAGCAGCGTATTGGCAGCTGAATGTTTGCAGTGAGGTGTATTAGGATGTCGCAGAGCACACAGCCAGTCAGCCAGCCAGCCAACCAGCCAGCCAGTCAGTCAGCCAGCCAGCCAGCCAGCCAGCCAGCCAGTCAGCCAGTGTTGGGAAGGAAATGGTCCTGAGGGAGTATAGCCTTAATGCAGAGCAGTATGGTGTTAATCTGGCTGTCAGATAGAGAAAATGACTGACTGATTTATTGACTGCCTGTCTGACTGACTGACTGACTGACTTATTGACTGGTGGTGATACCTCCCATAGAGACGTCTGGACTGGTCCGTCAGGACAGAGAGAACCATAGACATAGAATGACTTCCTCCTATGGGCACACTCAATATGGCCGCCGGTCCACCTATCACAGGCCCATTTGACTTGAATGGGATTTTTAAATTTTTTATTCTAATTATTCTATTTTTATGGAGAGACCTCATAGCAGACTACTCCGCTGGCTCACCTGAGGCTCTATCTCTCAAATCAACTCTCCTTTCAATCCTTGCGTCCTATTTCCTTGCGTCCTATTTCCTCGCCTCCTTCCCATTAGAGAGGAAGTGTGGTTGAGAACAGTGGCGGTCAGTGGGGTTGAGAACAGTGGCGGTCAGTGGGGTTGAGAACAGTGGCGGTCAGTGGGGTTGAGAACAGTGGCGGTCAGTGCCGTTTTAAGACGAGGGAGGATTATTACTATTTTTCTATGAGCACGGCCTTATTTCTATTACAGCATATTGGATGACAGTCCTATTCCATTCACCCAGTTCAATGCAATGCAAATTTGACTATCGTGTACTATCTACTACACAATAGTCACATTTTCCCTGTACCCATCATGAGGTTGCTACAACCTACAGTGGTTCAATTATTTGGTGACGTGAATATATTTAGTATAGTTTTATCTAAAAAGGATAACTTTTTTTTAGTTTCACTATTTAAAAAAATAAAAAATAAATAATGAAATTCACTGAGGAGGAAGGTCTCCACTGGTTGAGAAGGAGATGACGAGAGAGGATGTGAGGAGTCACAGATGCAGGAATGGTTCTCTCTCTCAACCAGGGACCCAGGACACTAACGGCTTCCCTCCTGATATCGATGCAAGGCCATGTCCAGGAATGGTTCTCTCTCTCAACCAGGGACCCAGGACACTAACGGCTTCCCTCCTGATATCGATGCAAGACCATCTCCAGGAATGGTTCTCTCTCTCAACCAGGGACCCAGGACACTAACGGCTTCCCTCCTGATATCGATGCAAGACCATCTCCAGGAATGGTTCTCTCTCTCAACCAGGGACCCAGGACACTAACGGCTTCCCTCCTGATATCGATGCAAGACCATGTCCAGGAATGGTTCTCTCTCTCAACCAGGGACCCAGGACACTAACGGCTTCCCTCCTGATATCGATGCAAGGCCATGTCCAGGAATGGTTCTCTCTCTCAACCAGGGACCCAGGGCACTAACGGCTTCCCTCCTGGTATCGATGCAAGGCCATGTCCAGGAATGGTTCTCTCTCTCAACCAGGGACCCAGGGCACTAACGGCTTCCCTCCTGATATCGATGCAAGGCCATCTCCAGGAATGGTTCTCTCTCTCAACCAGGGACCCAGGACACTAACGGCTTCCCTCCTGATATCGATGCAAGGCCATGTCCAGGAATGGTTCTCTCTCTCAACCAGGGACCCAGGACACTAACGGCTTCCCTCCTGATATCGATGCAAGGCCATCTCCAGGAATGGTTCTCTCTCTCAACCAGGGACCCAGGACACTAACGGCTTCCCTCCTGATATCGATGCAAGGCCATGTCCAGGAATGGTTCTCTCTCTCAACCAGGGACCCAGGACACTAACGGCTTCCCTCCTGATATCGATGCAAGGCCATCTCCAGGAATGGTTCTCTCTCTCAACCAGGGACCCAGGACACTAACGGCTTCCCTCCTGATATCGATGCAAGGCCATCTCCAGGAATGGTTCTCTCTCTCAACCAGGGATCCAGGTTGAGATGGACTCAAGCTAGGGGCGGGGGCTGTGACATGACCATTGATGATGTACGGCTGTTGGTAAATCCTCCTGGTCATTTCTGGGAAGTGGTGTCCTCCTCCCTCCACTACCACCAGTTGGCCCACTTTTCCTTTAGGCCAAAGGGCCTTGTTAAACATGGTGGCCCTCTGATGTTTCCCCTTCTTCCTCTGCCTGCCCGACCTCTCCGCATCCATGAAACCAGAGCTGCTCCCCAGGGTGGCTACATGCTGCTATGCTTGCAGCTAGCTAGTGATTGGCATTGTGTTTCAGGCTAGCAGTTAACATCTAGCTAGTAAATGACATTGTGCTCCTGGGTGGCTAAATGCTAGCAGTTAACATCTAGCTAGTAAATGACATTGTGCTCCTGGGTGGCTAAATGCTAGCAGTTAACATCTAGCTAGTAAATGACATTATGCTCCTGGGTGGCTAAATGCTAGCAGTTAACATCTAGCTAGTAAATGACATTGTGCTCCTAGGTGGCTAAATGCTAGCAGCTATCTTAGCTTGTGAATAAAATGATGCTGCTATACATTTTCTAACCAACCTTTAATGGCAATAGTTTCCTCCTGAGGCTGTCAAGATGGCATAAACATCTGACAGGCAGGGGGGGGCTTGTGAGGAAAGATGCCAGGTTGTGATGTTATAGCTAATGCAGTCTGTTGTAGCCTGGCCTGTCTCTTCCTAGTATCTCAGTACAATCTGTCTGTCAGCAGTCTGTTGTAGGCTGGTCTGTCTATTCCTAGTATCTCAGTACAATCTGTCTGTCAGCAGCCTGTTGTAGCCAGGCCTAACTAGGCCTTGTATATCAGTACAGTCTGTCAGCAGCCTGTTGTAGCCAGGCCTAACTAGGCCTTGTATATCAGTACAGTCTGTCAGCAGCCTGTTGTAGCCAGGCCTACCTAGGCCTTGTATCTCAGTACAGTCTGTCAGCAGCCTGTTGTAGCCAGGCCTAACTAGGCCTTGTATCTCAGTACAGTCTGTCAGCAGCCTGTTGTAGCCAGGCCTAACTAGGCCTTGTATCTCAGTACAGTCTGTCAGCAGCCTGTTGTAGGCAGGCCTAACTAGGCCTTGTATCTCAGTACACTCTGTCAGCAGCCTGTTGTAGCCAGGCCTAACTAGGCCTTGTATCTCAGTACAGTCTGTCAGCAGCCCAATTCTCTGAGCTCCTCTGTTGTTCATCATTGTTCTCCGTCAGTGGTGTGAGACATGTCTGATGAGCTCAGGTTGTCTGCTATTCACGTCTCTCTCTCTCTTTTTGTTAGCTTTTTATTATTTATTCATTTGTAAAAATGTCTATAAACATAATTCCACTTTGACATTTATGGGGTATTGTGTGTGTAGACCAGTGACACAAAATCTCAAAATTAAATCAATTTTAATTTCAGGCAGTAACACAACAAAGTATGAAAAAAATCAAGGGGTGTGAATACTTTATGAAGGCACTGTAAGATATATAATTTTTGTCCTCTTTAATAACCCCTTAAGGCCTGTTTAACCCCTTAAAAAGGCCTTTATAACCCCTTAAGGCTTGTTTAACCCCTTAATAAAGCCTGTTTAACCCCTTAAGGCCTGTTTAACCCCTTAAGGCCTGTTAAATCCCTTAATAAGGCCTTTATAACCCCTTAATAAGGCCTGTTTAACCCCTTAATAAGGCCTGTTTAACCCCTTAATAAGGCCTTTATAACCCCTTTAGGTAAAGTGACATGAACTTTGCTCTGTTTTAAAGGCCTTTTTACCTCAATCATTTAACACAATAATTACATTCCTGTCTCTTCTATGGCTCTTTCTCAATAATGTGTGTCCCTACCAGCTGTGTGTCACAAGGTTACTGTCATCTCCCGGGCATTGCAGTGTTACTGTTATTGTTTAAGCTGAGGAATTTATTGCAGAATACAGAGGTGTCCTGTAAAGTGTTGGAGAGTCCAGGGTGTGTAGAGTGTCGGAGGGTCCAGGGTGTGTAGAGTGTCGGAGGGTCCAGGGTGTGTAGAGTGTCGGAGGGTCCAGGGTGTGTAGAGTGTCGGAGGGTCCAGGGTGTGTAGAGTCTCGGGGGGTCTAGGGTGTGTAGAGTCTCGGGGGGTCTAGGGTGTGTAGAGTCTCGGAGGGTCCAGGGTGTGTAGAGTCTCGGGGGGTCCAGGGTGTGTAGAGTCTCGGGGGGTCCAGGGTGTGTAGAGTGTCGGAGGGTCCAGGGTGTGTAGAGTCTCGGAGGGTCCAGGGTGTGTAGAGTGTCGGAAGGTCCAGGGTGTGTAAAGTCATGTCTGCATGGAGGACTTGAACAGTGTTGGTGGTAGTTGGTTGGCATCTCTGTGTTGTATTGTACAGGCTGTTGCCGGGGTTATTGTTGCCGGGGTTACTGTTGCCGGGGTTACTGTTGCCGGGGTTACTGTTGCCGGGGTTAATGCGGCCAGGGTGAATGCTGCCAGGGTGAATGTAACACAAACAATTGGAGTACTTGTGTCGGACTCTGAGAAGGATGTTTCTCTAATTGAGGCAGGATGTGGAACACTGTAGTTGAAGATTGAAGAGATCCTGCATTGAGTTATGTAACTGTCAGCCTTATCGTGTGTGTGTGTGTGTGTGGTGATATATTTTAACACACCAGGCATGACACATTGATCAAACCTTGACCTTTTACAGTATCATTTAATGAGCCTTTATTTCACACTGAGCAGAGAGGGAGCTAGAAGGATCAAGGTCACTCCGATAGAAGTGATGAACAGGTGGCGGTCCACGGCCTTCATCTTGATCCAAACATCTCTTTCAACATCACAACACAGTTCTCTGCTCTTCAACTGTTACATCACAACACAGTTCTCTGCTCTTCATCTGTTACATCACAACACAGTTCTCTGCTCTTCAACTATGACATCACAACACAGTTCTCTGCTCTTCATCTGTTACATCACAACACAGTTCTCTGCTCTTCAACTGTTACATCACAACACAGTTCTCTGCTCTTCCACTATTAAATCACAACACAGTTCTCTGCTCTTCATCTGTTACATCACAACACAGTTCTCTGCTCTTCAGCTATTACCTCACAACACAGTTCTCTGTTCTTCATCTGTTACATCACAACACAGTTCTCTGCTCTTCATCTGTTACATCACAACACAGTTCTCTGGTCTTCAACTGTTACATCACAACATAGTTCTCTGCTCTTCAACTGTTACATCACAACACAGTTCTCTGCTCTTCAGCTGTTACATCACAACACAGTTCTCTGCTCTTCAACTATGACATCACAACACAGTTCTCTGCTCTTCAACTGTTACATCACAACACAGTTCTCTGCTCTTCAGCTATGACATCACAACACAGTTCTCTGCTCTTCAACTATGACATCACAACACAGTTCTCTGCTCTTCCACTATTACATCACAACACAGTTCTCTGCTCTTCAGCTATGACATCACAACACAGTTCTCTGCTCTTCAGCTATGACATCACAACACAGTTCTCTGCTCTTCCACTATTACATCACAACACAGTTCTCTGCTCTTCAACTGTTACATCACAACACAGTTCTCTGCTCTTCATCTGTTACATCACAACACAGTTCTCTGCTCTTCCACTATTACATCACAACACAGTTCTCTGCTCTTCAACTGTTACATCACAACACAGTTCTCTGCTCTTCATCTGTTACATCACAACACAGTTCTCTGCTCTTCAACTATGACATCACAACACAGTTCTCTGCTCTTCAACTGTTACATCACAACACAGTTCTCTGCTCTTCAACTATGACATCACAACACAGTTCTCTGCTCTTCATCTGTTACATCACAACACAGTTCTCTGGTCTTCAACTGTTACATCACAACACAGTTCTCTGCTCTTCATCTGTTACATCACAACACAGTTCTCTGCTCTTCAACTATTACATCACAACACAGTTCTCTGCTCTTCAACTGTTACATCACAACACAGTTCTCTGCTCTTCAACTATGACATCACAACACAGTTCTCTGCTCTTCAACTGTTACATCACAACACAGTTCTCTGGTCTTCAACTGTTACATCACAACACAGTTCTCTGCTCTTCAACTATGACATCACAACACAGTTCTCTGCTCTTCAACTATGACATCACAACACAGTTCTCTGCTCTTCAACTATGACATCACAACACAGTTCTCTGCTCTTCAACTGTTACATCACAACACAGTTCTCTGCTCTTCAACTGTTACATCACAACACAGTTCTCTGCTCTTCAACTATGACATCACAACACAGTTCTCTGCTCTTCAACTATGACATCACAACACAGTTCTCTGCTCTTCAACTGTTACATCACAACACAGTTCTCTGCTCTTCAACTGTTACATCACAACACAGTTCTCTGCTCTTCAACTATGACATCACAACACAGTTCTCTGCTCTTCAACTGTTACATCACAACACAGTTCTCTGCTCTTCATCTGTTACATCACAACACAGTTCTCTGCTCTTCAACTATGACATCACAACACAGTTCTCTGCTCTTCAACTGTTACATCACAACACAGTTCTCTGCTCTTCAGCTATTACATCACAACACAGTTCTCTGCTCTTCAACTGTTACATCACAACACAGTTCTCTGCTCTTCAACTGTTACATCACAACACAGTTCTCTGCTCTTCAACTGTTACATCACAACACAGTTCTCTGCTCTTCAACTGTTACATCACAACACAGTTCTCTGCTCTTCAGCTATGACATCACAACACAGTTCTCTGCTCTTCATCTGTTACATCACAACACAGTTCTCTGCTCTTCAACTATGACATCACAACACAGTTCTCTGCTCTTCAGCTATTACATCACAACACAGTTCTCTGCTCTTCAACTGTTACATCACAACACAGTTCTCTGCTCTTCAACTGTTACATCACAACACAGTTCTCTGCTCTTCAACTGTTACATCACAACACAGTTCTCTGCTCTTCAACTGTTACATCACAACACAGTTCTCTGCTCTTCATCTGTTACATCACAACACAGTTCTCTGCTCTTCAACTGTTACATCACAACACAGTTCTCTGCTCTTCATCTGTTACATCACAACACAGTTCTCTGCTCTTCAACTGTTACATCACAACACAGTTCTCTGCTCTTCAACTGTTACATCACAACACAGTTCTCTGCTCTTCAACTGTTACATCACAACACAGTTCTCTGCTCTTCAACTATTACAATTACAATACAGTTATCCATTGTTACCAAGCATCTTCTGAATTGGGAGATTTCTTACCTCCGGGGTCTTAAGTTACACGCTAGTCATCGCTGTTGGTTGCTAATCCTGGTAACTAGGAAGTGGGATTTGGTGGTGGTTTAGACTGGTAAATGGTGATCACCTAAAAACATGATGATGGTTTAGACTGGTAAATGGTGACCACCTAAAAACATGGTGGTGGTTTAGACTGGTAAATGGTGACCACCTAAAAACATGGTGGTGGTTTAGACTGGTAAATGGTGATCACCTAAAAACATGGTGGTGGTTTAGACTGGTAAATGGTGATCACCTAAAAACATGGTGGTGGTTTAGACTGGTAAATGGTGACCACCTAAAAACATGGTGGTGGTTTAGACTGGTAAATGGTGATCACCTAAAAACATGGCGGGGGTTTAGACTGGTAAATGGTGACCACCTAAAAACATGGTGGTGGTTTAGACTGGTAAATGGTGTTCACCTAAAAACATGATGATGGTTTAGACTGGTAAATGCAGTGTGTGTCTTCTCCGATATGGTCATTTCAGTCGATCATACTGTTCAAGTGCCTGGCTATTTCTACCCAGCAGCAGCACTTGAGATCAGAGACTGATTGGAAAGGGAGAGTGTTTAGCATTTAAATAACTCCCCTCTCTCTCTGTGTGTGTGTGTATATGTGTGTGTGTGTGTGGTTGTGTGTTTTTTTTAAGGCCCACCTACAAAAGGCTTCATTCACGTCATTCAGATAATCAGTCCTGAACCTCTCAAACTTCCATACCAACGACCCACAATGCATCGGTGTCTGTATGGTTTTCTGTGTGAATAGATAGGAGGAATGAGGCGAGGGGGGTGGATCAGATACAGGTGACTCAGAACAGAAGAGAGGCTGGAATAGAGCAACACGAGGCTGCGTCCCAAACAGCAGTCTATTCCCTACAGTCCCTACCCAATGGACCCTGCTCAAAGGGGAGTGCACTAAACAGGGAATAGGGTGCCATTTTCATGCAGGATTTCTGTTCAGAGATACGAGAGGGGTTCAAGTGGTGATGTTATCGTAGGACAGCGAGGCAGCGATTTGAAACCTCACCCCCCAACATGTCAATTCACAGGAAATTGGAACGGCAAAGTGCTTTGGTGCCTGAATTTTTATAAAGCATCTCGATAGGAGTGCTGGTCTAGGATACATTTTACGTATAGGTGGTCCCATGGATCAATCCCACTACCTTGGAGTTACCAGCACCATGCTGTACCAACTGATCAATCCCACTACCCTGGAGTTACCAGCACCATGCTGTACCAACTGATCAATCCCACTACCCTGGAGTTACCAGCACCATGCTGTACCAACTGATCAATCCCACTACCCTGGAGTTACCAGCACCATGCTGTACCAACTGATCAATCCCACTACCCTGGAGTTACCAGCACCATGCTGTACCAACTGATCAATCCCACTACCCTGGAGTTACCAGCACCATGCTGTACCAACTGATCAATCCCACTACCCTGGAGTTATCAGCACTATGCTGTACCAACTGATCAATCCCACTACCCTGGCATTACAAGAACCATTCTGTACCAACTGATCAATCCCACTACCCTGGAGTTATCAGCACTATGCTGTACCAACTGATCAATCCCACTACCCTGGCATTACCAGCACCATGCTGTACCAACTGATCAATCCCACTACCTTGGCATTACCAGAACCATGCTATACCAACTGATCAATCCCACTACCTTGGCATTACAAGCACCATTCTGTACCAACTGATCAATCCCACTACCTTGGCATTACCAGAACCATGCTATACCAACTGATCAATCCCACTACCCTGGCATTACCAGCACCATGCTGTACCAACTGATCAATCCCACTACCTTGGCATTACCAGAACCATGCTATACCAACTGATCAATCCCACTACCCTGTAGTTACCAGCACCATGCTGTACCAACTGATCAATCCCACTACCCTGGAGTTACCAGCACCATGCTGTACCAACTGAGCTACAAAGGACTGCATTGGTCTCAATAGAAGTTCTGTGCAACAGTTGTTATTTCTCACATATATCTAAATCTAGGCTTTGGCTCTTAGATGGGGAGGCGTGTAGGAGGGGGAGGCGTGTAGGAGGGGGAGGCGTGTAGGAGGGGGAGGCGTGTAGGTGGGGGGGCGTGTAGATGGGGAGCCGTGTAGGATGGGGGAGGCGTGTAGATGGGGGAGGCGTGTAGATGGGGGAGGCGTGTAGATGGGGGAGGCGTGTAGATGGGGTTGGCGTGTAGGAGGAGAGGCGTGTAGATGGGGGAGGCGTGTAGGAGGGGGAGGACGTGTAGGAGGGGGAGGGCGTGTAGGAGGGGGGGCGTGTAGATGGGGGGGGCGTGTAGATGGGGGGGCGTGTAGATGGGGAGGCGTGTAGGAGGGGGGGGCGTGTAGCTGGGGGGGGCGTGTAGGAGGGGGAGGCGTGTAGAGGGGGAGGCGTGTAGATGGGGGAGGCGTGTAGATGGGGGAGGCGTGTAGATGGGGAAGGCGTGTAGATGGGGGAGGTGTGTAGATGGGGGAGGCGTGTAGATGGGGGAGGCGTGTAGATGGGGGAGGCGTGTAGATGGGGGAGGCGTGTAGATGGGGGAGGCGTGTAAAGGGGGGAGGCGAGTAGACTGGGGAGGCGAGTAGACTGGGGAGGCGTGTAGACTGGGGAGGCGTGTAGACTGGGGAGGCGTGTAGACTGGGGAGGCGTGCAGACTGGGGAGGCGTGTAGGCGGGGAGGCGTGTAGGCGGGGAAGCGTGTAGGTAGGTGATACATTTGTCTCAGCAGTCCTATGGTTTTATGAAGCAGCACATTTGTCTCAGCAGTCCTATGGTTTTATGAAGCAGCTAATTCACTCAAGCCCTTTGTACTTCTAGCTCATAAACTAACTCCTAGAAAAATATATATGTTTATCCTGAAGACTAGAAAGAGATTGTAGAAAACTCCTCCTGTCTTAATTCAGCCCCATCCATCTCCTCCCCTCCTTTCCTAGCCCCTTCCCTAATGTCCTCCTTCCTTCCCCAATGTCCTCCTTCCTTCCCCAATGTCCTCCTTCCTTCCCCCTGTCCTTCCTTCCCTCTGTCCTCCTTCCTTCCCCGTCCTTCCTTCCCTCTGTCCTTCCTTCCCTCTGTCCTTCCGTCCTTCCTTCCTTCCGTCCTTCCTTCCTTCCGTTCTTCCTTCCTTCCGTCCTTCCTTCCTTCCGTCCTTCCTTCCCTCCTTCCTTCCTTCCCTCCCTCCTTCATTCTCTCCCTCCTTCCTCCCATCCTTCTCTCCTTCCTTCTCTCCCATCCCTCCTTCCTTCTCTCCCTCCTTCCTTCCTTCCTTCCTTCCTTCCTTCCTTCTCTCCCTCCTTCCTTCCTTCCTTCCTTCCTTCTCTCCCTCCTTCCTTCTCTTCTCTCCTTCCTTCCGTCACTTCCTCCTTCCTTCCGTCACTTCCTCCTTCCTTCCCATCCCTCCTTCCTTCTCTCCCTCCTTCCGTCCCATCCCTCCTTCCTTCTCTCCCTCCTTCCGTCCCATCCCTCCTTCCTTCTCTCCCTCCTTCCGTCCCATCCCTCCTTCCTTCTCTCCCTCCTTCCTTCTCTCCCTCCTTCCTTCCTTCCTTCTCTCCCTCCCTCCTTCCATCCCATCCTTCCCTCCCTACTTCTTTCCTCCCCCTCTGAAACACAGGGACAGCAGGGAGAAACATCCATTCCAGATGTCTGGGGTGAGAATGCGCTCCCAAATAGAAGGCTATTTATTCCCTATAGAGTGGGACACAGTGGACTTGTTGTTGTTATCATGTTATAGAGCAGAAACATTAAAGAGGACTTAAAATGTTTCATGTACACCCCTTTAACAGGACAAACTACTGTTACAAAACAACTCACCAACCACCCAGTAGCATATTCACAACCAATAGTAATATCATTTACATTTTTAATGTGTGTTTTTCAGAGACGTTCTGAAAAACAGTTGGATTTCTATCAATTGCTCTGTGACATCACTGGAGGGGGAGGGGGGGGGGGACCAGTGAACTAACATTGTAAACATTGTGAACTAACCAACTAACATTGTAAACTAACCAGTAAACTAACATTGTAAACATTGTGAACTAGCCAACTAACATTGTAAACTAACCAGTAAACTAACATTGTAAACATTGTGAACTAACCAACTAACATTGTAAACTAACCAGGAAACTAACATTGTAAACATTGTGTGCGCAATGTTCAGCAATTTTTTATACATAATGTAGCTATCCTATGGAATTATTTTTTGTTGGGACACAATAGTCCAATGACGCGTCACCACGTTTTTAGATCATGTACAGATGCCGATGTCCATAGTGATAAATAGATGACAAGGTGATTTGCAAGGTACATTTATAGACCTATAGACCTATTCACCGCTTTGATGTCATGATAATGTCGAGTCATTTTGTAATGAGAGGCAGGGATGGATTGATCAGGGGATGTTGGGGACCACTTGGGCCACCGGAGCTTTAGGTACGTGCATTTTCCACTTCTTAAAACGTTGACTGTTTCTCAAGCCCCCGTTAGCTAGCTAAATAGCTACTGTAATGAATTACTAGATGCAGATATGTTGACTACAGAAACTGTGGCTAGCTAGATAGCTACTGTAATGAATTACTAGATGCAGATATGTTGACTACAGAAACTGTACAAAGCTGGTGGACATGGAAATAAAATGTGATATTCTCCTGATTGATGGGCTGGGTGCCGCTTGTAATGGTGCCCTCGTATCCCCATTTCAGCACCACAGCCAATTGTCTACTCCTAAGCTACTGTAGCTACTCCTAGGCTATTGTAGCTACTCCTAGGCTATTGTAGCTACTCCTAGGCTATTGTAGCTACTCCTAGGCTATTGTAGCTACTCCTAGGCTATTGTAGCTACTCCTATGCTATTGTAGCTACTCCTAAACTACTGTAGCTACTCCTATGCTATTGTAGCTACTCCTAGGCTATTGTAGCTACTCCTATGCTATTGTAGCTACTCCTAGGCTATTGTAGCTACTCCTAGGCTATTGTAGCTACTCCTAGGCTATTGTAGCTACTCCTAAACTACTGTAGCTACTCCTAGGCTAT
The DNA here is from genome assembly GCF_013265735.2 of Oncorhynchus mykiss. NCBI lineage: Eukaryota > Metazoa > Chordata > Actinopteri > Salmoniformes > Salmonidae > Oncorhynchus > Oncorhynchus mykiss. The sequence continues at coordinate 5,017,195 of NC_048585.1, forward strand.
TGTAGCTACTCCTAGGCTATTGTAGCTACTCCTATGCTATTGTAGCTACTCCTAGGCTATTGTAGCTACTCCTAGGCTATTGTAGCTACTCCTAGGTTACTGTAGCTACTCCTAGGCTACTCCTAAACTACTATAGGCTACTCCTAGGCTACTGTAGCTACTCCTAAACTACTGTAGCTACTCCTAAACTACTTCTAGGCTACTGTGACTACTCCTAGGCTACTGTAGGCTACTCCTAGGCTACTGTAGCTACTCCTAGGCTACTGTAGGCTACTCCTAAACTACTGTAGCTACTCCTAAACTACTCCTAGGCTACTCCTAGGCTACTGGTCTGCGGAACGGCAGATACAATGTCAACCACTACTCAAAGTCATCATACATGTACTCATTTACATGGTGGAACGGCGCGCACAGTGCAACGTGATGCATAATACACGCTATCAAGTCACAACAAGGACGACCTCTGATGACCTCATCCATAGGTGACGCCTGACTTTCAAACTATTTGTTCACCATCAAATGTCACCCTTTTTATAACAGAGGTTATTGCGTGCATCTATCATCCCATTTGAAGACTAATGTAAGATAGGCTACTAAGTCCTAATGTGATGAGTAGATCGCATAGTCATAACTTAGGCTAAATATTAGCAAAACGGACAGTTCTGAACAATGCATGCCTGAGCCAGTAGTGACAGAGATAGTAGTGACATAGAGTAGGCTTTATCAGAGATGTTTCTTCTCCTTTCTCTGCATGGGAAACATCTGTAAAAACAACTGTTTTTCTGACATCTAATCTAGTCCTACGAAAAGAAGAGATTCGAGTGGTGAAATATGATACACATGGTGAAATATGACGTCCATGTAGCCTGGAGGTAGGAATTATTGTCCAAACGCCGCCGTTCCAGTGATACTGAGCCGACGACAGACCGTGGGTATGTGTGCACTCCGCCGGTACCAATACGATGGGCTACTGTTCGCTCAATTAGGAGTTGATGAATGGAGACAGATTAGTCTTTTATTTGTGATCTCTTTTCAGCAGTAGCCATTTATCTTTCTAAATTATGTTTTTCTACAATTTGTATTTTTGAAATATTCTGACAGCCCTAGGACTATTTTTTTAACAGCTTTTCACTGACCGCTGCAACGAAACAATCAGCTGTTTGCTAGGCTATTCGTCGTGTACTGCCCCAAATGGCCGCTTAAAACAATCCAAAGCTAATTTTTAAAAAAAGCTAATGATCCTCTGTGGTCAAATCATGCTCTCTGGTGAATCTATTTTTGTATAGGCACCAGTAATTATTGCTAATTTTGACAAATTAAAATAAGCTTCCCCTAAAGTACATCTTTCGCTAGCCAAATTGGGACACGTTTCCTACGCTGACATCAATGTGAAACGGAGCCGGTGTATAAACCAGCTGTCAGTGAGGCCTACAAGGACGAGTTCAAATGCCCACATCAAATTCAAAGCAAACGGCGCACTGCCAAAACGACTGACCGGCAAAGCAAACTGTCTGACACTTGTCTCTGCTCTCTTAGTGAGAGAACGACACGCAGACCGGCAGCTTCTCTCCGAGCGACGCTCCGCATGGTCCTAAAGCCAGCCGGGTCAATACGCTAAGGGAGAGGGAGAGGGAGAGCGACGGAGAGAGAAAGGGAGACGGAGAGAGAGGGAGAAAGCGATACAGAGAGAGACGGAGAGAGAAAGACGTTGTATTTTAATCAGGACTGGAATGATTTTAAAAAACTTTTTTTTTGTAGCCTACTTTTTAAATGTTTGGTCTTGAGCTAGGGTATGGCGTCTGCTGTACCTGCCGTACCCAACTGACGGCCTGGGGGATTATTTTTCAACAAAGTAGGCTAGGTAAAATTAAGACCACTAATTTAGCTCCCCCCACTGTGCATGCATGACCAATGTTGCAAATGTGATGCGCAATTAGCCGTTGATCACATAGGCCTGTCACGTGGATGCTTAAAATAGAGAACTACTGTATATGAATGAATAGGCAGGTCCACACCTACTGTATATGAATGAATAGGCAGGTCCTTACATACCTACTGTATATGAATGAATAGGCAGGTCCATACCTACTGTATATGAATGAATAGGCAGGTCCTTACATACCTACTGTATATGAATGAATAGGCAGGTACATACCTACTGTATATGAATGAACAGACAGGTCCACACCTACTGTATATGAATGAATAGGCAGGTCCTTACATACCTACTGTATATGAATGAATAGGCAGGTCCATACCTACTGTATATGAATGAATAGGCAGGTCCTTACATACCTACTGTATATGAATGAATAGGCAGGTACATACCTACTGTATATGAATGAATAGGCAGGTCCACACCTACTGTATATGAATGAATAGGCAGGTCCATACCTACTGTATATGAATGAATAGGCAGGTCCATACCTACTGTATATGAATGAATAGGCAGGTCCTTACATACCTACTGTATATGAATGAATAGGCAGGTCCACACCTACTGTATATGCATGAATAGGCAGGTCATTACCTACTGTATATGAATGAATAGGCAGGTCCACACCTACTGTATATGAATGAACAGACAGGTCCATACCTACTGTATATGAATGAATAGGCAGGTCCATACCTACTGTATATGAATGAATAGGCAGGTCCTTACATACCTACTGTATATGAATGAATAGGCAGGTACATACCTACTGTATATGAATGAATAGGCAGGTCCTTACATACCTACTGTATATGAATGAATAGGCAGGTCCATACCTACTGTATATGAATGAATAGGCAGGTCCATACCTACTGTATATGAATGAATAGGCAGGTCCATACCTACTGTATATGAATGAATAGGCAGGTCCATACCTACTGTATATGAATGAATAGGCAGGTCCACACCTACTGTATATGAATGAATAGGCAGGTCCATACCTACCTACTGTCCAACGCCAAATGTCCATAGAGTTCAAAAGTACCTTGTAAACTGTTGGTTTTAAAATTCATATTGCTTATTTTTGGGGGATCAAATGTTAATAAATAGAGTTAAAAATACTATGGTGCCTGGTGAACGGTTTCCTTCTCTGAACGGATTCCTTCTCTGAACGGGTCTCCTTCTCTGAACGGGTCTCCTTCTCTGAACGGGTCTCCTTCTCTGAATGGGTTCCTTCTCTGAATGGGTTCCTTCTCTGAACGGGTTCCTTCTCTGAACAAGGCCATCCTTCTCTGAACGGGTTCCTTCTCTGAACGGGTTCCTTCTCTGAACGGGTCTCCTTCTCTGAACGGGTTCCTTCTCTGAATGGGTTCCTTCTCTGAACGGGTTCCTTCTCTGAACAAGGCCATCCTTCTCTGAACGGGTTCCTTCTCTGAACGGGTTCCTTCTCTGAACGGGTTCCTTCTCTGAACGGGTTCTTTCTCTGAACAAGGCCATCCTTCTCTGAACGGGTTTCCTTCTCTGAACGGGATCCTTCTCTGAACGGGTTCCTTCTCTGAACGGGTTCCTTCTCTGAACGCTTTCCTTCTCTGAACGGGTTCCTTCTCTGAACACTTTCCTTCTCTGAACACTTTCCTTCTCTGAACGCTTTCCTTCTCTGAACACTTTCCTTCTCTGAACAGGTTTCCTTCTCTGAACAGGTTTCCTTCTCTGAACGGGTTCCTTCTCTGAACAGGTTTCCTTCTCTGTGACCTCTTGTTTCATCTCCATCCCTTTTTAAAACTGATATCACACTACTAGTAGTACCATGTTAAATCCTCTCCACACATTCCTCCAGCCTGGACTGACATGAGAAATGATAAACCTCCCCGGAGAGGCCTGGAGAGGTGTGAGCTGAGCCTCTGAGCTGGCCTTGTCCTGCTTCGGGCCCCAAATGGCACCCTATTCCCTCCGTAGTGCTCTGGGCCTTGATCAAACGGAGTGCACTATGTAGGGAATAGGGTGTCATTTGGGGGTGCAGAACCTTGTGTTGAGTGGAAGCAGAACTCCAGTGGAGGAGAGGAGAGCCAAAGGTAATGTTTGTCTTGAGAGACAGAGATGGAGAATGAGAGACTGGGAGGGAGGGGGAGGGAGGTGGAGAGGGAGGGAGACGGGGAGGGAGGGAGACAGAGATGGAGAACGTGAGACGGGGAGGGAGGGAGACAGAGATGGAGAACGTGAGACGGGGAGAGAGGGAGTGAGACGGAGAGGGAGGGAGACGGGGAGAGAGGGAGAGAGGGAGGGGGAGGGAGGCGGAGAGGGAGGGAGACCGAGAGAGGGAGAGAGAGACGGAGAGAGAGGGAGAGACGGAGAGAGAGGGAGAGACGGAGAGAGAGGGAGAGACAGAGAGAGGGGGAGAAAGAGAGATGGAGAGAGACGGAGAGGGGGAGGGAGGCGGAGAGAGAGGGGGAGAGACGGAGAAAGGTTTGACGGAGAGAGGGAGGGAGAAAGAGAGATGGAGGGAGAGGATGAGACGGAGAGAGAGAGACCGACTCTTTCCTTGTGGTTGACTGTTCTTAAACAAACGACGTGTCATCATGTGACGATTAGGTCATCTGTTTTCTTTAAATCATTTCATGTTGTCGTAGCAAACCACCTTTTATCCTCCAGATCCTGACTGAATCTGGCTTGGTTTCACCATGCTTCACTTACCTAACTGAAGTTGTGATTCACTGTGGATTTAGAGGCCATCTTTATCCAGGTCGATGACTGACCACAGCAAGTGAATAATATTGGTAATGATTATGCTGGTTGTTGAAGTACTTCCTCATCCCAGAGTCACACCTTGTCATGTGATCATCTTCTCTCTCAGTAGTCACCATCCCAGAATCACAGCTTGTCATGTGATCATCTTCTCTCTCAGTAGTCACCATCCCAGTGTCACAGCTTGTCATGTGATCATCTTCTCTCCTCAGTAGTCACCATTCCAGAGTCACAGCTTGTCATGTGATCATCTTCTCTCTCAATAGTCACCATCCCAGAGTCACAGCTTGTCATGTGATCATCTTCTCTCCTCAATAGTCACCATCCCAGAGTCACAGCTTGTCATGTGATCATCTTCTCTCCTCAATAGTCACCATCCCAGAGTCACAGCTTGTCATGTGATCATCTTCTCTCCTCAGTAGTCACCATCCCAGAGTCACAGCTTGTCATGTGATCATCTTCTCTCTCAGTAGTCACCATCCCAGAGTCACAGCTTGTCATGTGATCATCTTCTCTCTCAGTTGTCACCATCCCAGAGTCACAGCTTGTCATGTGATCATCTTCTCTCCTCAGTAGTCACCATCCCAGTGTCACAGCTTGTCATGTGATCATCTTCTCTCCTCAGTAGTCACCATCCCAGAGTCACAGCTTGTCATGTGATCATCTTCTCTCCTCAGTAGTCACCATCCCTGAGTCACAGCTTGTCATGTGATCATCTTCTCTCCTCAGTAGTCACCATTTGTCCTACCTCTAGATGCAGTGGGTTCCGGTGTTCTATTTGTTCTGTTCTAGTGTTCTAGTTCTAGAGTTCTGTGTTCTAGTGGTGTAGTCTGTACTTCAACCTCCCTGGCCTTATGTGGCTGATGGAGAAGCAAGCAGGAGGTGGTTGTGTGAGATAGTCCATAGCAGTTGTCAACACAGCACAAACAGACCTGGGATCAGCAGGCTAGTTCACAACACAAACAGATCTGGGATCAGCAGGCTGTGTTCACAACACAAACAGATCTGGGACCAGCAGGCTAGTTCACAGCACAAACAGATCTGGGACCAGCAGGCTGTGTTCACAACACAAACAGATCTGGGACCAGCAGGCTAGTTCACAGCACAAACAGATCTGGGATCAGCAGGCTAGTTCACAGCACAAACAGATCTGGGATCAGCAGGCTAGTTCACAGCACAAACAGATCTGGGATCAGCAGGCTAGTTCACAGCACAAACAGATCTGGGATCAGCAGGCTAGTTCACAGCACAAACAGATCTGAGATCAGCAGGCTAGTTCACAGCACAAACAGATCTGGGACCAGCAGGCTAGTTCACAACACAAACAGATCTGGGATCAGCAGGCTAGTTCACAGCACAAACAGATCTGGGACCAGCAGGCTAGTTCACAGCACAAACAGATCTGGGATCAGCAGGCTAGTTCATAGCACAAACAGATCTGGGATCAGCAGGCTAGTTCACAGCACAAACAGATCTGGGATCAGCAGGCTAGTTCACAGCACAAACAGATCTGGGATCAGCAGGCTAGTTCACAGCACAAACAGATCTGGGATCAGCAGGCTAGTTCACAGCACAAACAGATCTGGGATCAGCAGGCTAGTTCACAGCACAAACAGATCTGGGACCAGCAGGCTAGTTCACAGCACAAACAGATCTGGGACCAGCAGGCTAGTTCACAGCACAAACAGATCTGGGATCAGCAGGCTAGTTCACAGCACAAACAGATCTGGGACCAGCAGGCTAGTTCACAGCACAAACAGATCTGGGATCAGCAGGCTAGTTCACAGCACAAACAGATCTGGGATCAGCAGGCTAGTTCACAACACAAACAGATCTGGGACCAGCAGGCTAGTTCACAGCACAAACAGATCTGGGACCAGCAGGCTAGTTCACAACACAAACAGATCTGGGACCAGCAGGCTAGTTCACAGCACAAACACATCTGGGACCAGCAGGCTAGTTCACAGAACAAACACATCTGGGACCAGCAGGCTAGTTCACAACACAAACACATCTGGGACCAGCAGGCTAGTTCACAACACAAACAGATCTGGGATCAGCAGGCTAGTTCACAACACAAACAGATCTGGGATCAGCAGGCTAGTTCACAACACAAACACATCTGGGATCAGCAGGCTAGTTCACAACACAAACAGATCTGGGATCAGCAGGCTAGTTCACAGCACAAACAGATCTGGGATCAGCAGGCTAGTTCACAACACAAACACATCTGGGATCAGCAGGCTAGTTCACAACACAAACAGATCTGGGATCAGCAGGCTAGTTCACAGCACAAACAGATCTGGGACCAGCAGGCTAGTTCACAACACAAACACATCTGGGACCAGCAGGCTAGTTCACAACACAAACAGATCTGGGACCAGCAGGCTAGTTCACAACACAAACAGATCTGGGATCAGCAGGCTAGTTCACAACACAAACAGATCTGGGATCAGCAGGCTAGTTCACAGAACAAACAGATCTGGGACCAGCAGGTTATGTCTGGAAGAGTTAACACTGTGCCTTTTCTAACACAGCTCTCTTAATCCTGTGGTCCTTGTATGGGAACTGAGAGCTGACTAAGGGTTTGTTGGTGAACAGGGAGGGGCACCCAGCCTCTCTCCTCTCTGCTGGAGTCACATGTCACCTTGGTTTGGATGTGTGTCTCAGCCTGCGTCCAAAGTGGCATCCTACTTCCTGTATAGTGCACCAGGGCCCTGGTCAAAACAAGTGCCCTATATAGGGAATAGGGTGCCATTTCAGACAGTATCTCTCTGTGTGTTCACAGGTCAGCTGACTCCCATATTGTACGTCTCTTATCACTAGCTTGCTAATGGGGCTGATATAGAGGGTTGTTAGTGGGGCTGATAGAGAGGGTTGTTAGTGGGGCTGATAGAGAGGGTTGTTAGTGGGGCTGATAGAGAGGGTTGTTAGTGGGGCTGATAGAGAGGGTTGTTAGTGGGGCTGATAGAGAGGGTTGTTAGTGGGGCTGATAGAGAGGGTTGTTAGTGGGGCTGAGAGGCAGCGGTTACCTTGTTAGTGTAGTTAAATGAACCTCCTAAATGTCACAGAGAAGAAGAGAAGAGCGGATCACACCAGACAGCTACTCTACCAGCCACCAGCTACCAACACACCTTCTGCTGTCGTCTAGAGAACCTGGTGAACAGTGTCTATATGTAGCTACCAGCTACCAACACACCTTCTGCTGTCGTCTAGAGAACCTGGTGAACAGTGTCTATATGAAGCTACCAGCTACCAGCTACCAACACACCTTCTGCTGTCGTCTAGAGAACCTGGTGAACAGGGTCTATATGAAGCTACCAGCTACCAGCTACCAACACACCTTCTGCTGTAGTCTAGAGAACTTGGTGAACAGGGTCTATATGAAGCTACCAGCTACCAGCTACCAACACACCTTCTGCTGTAGTCTAGAGAACCTGGTGAACAGTGTCTATATGAAGCTACCAGCTACCAACACACCTTCTGCTGTCGTCTAGAGAACCTGGTGAACAGTGTCTATATGAAGCTACCAGCTACCAACACACCTTCTGCTGTAGTCTAGAGAACCTGGTGAACAGGGTCTATATGTAGCTACCAGCTACCAACACACCTTCTGCTGTAGTCTAGAGAACCTGGTGAACAGTGTCTATATGCAGCTACCAGCTACCAACACACCTTCTGCTGTAGTCTAGAGAACCTGGTGAACAGTGTCTATATGAAGCTACCAGCTACCAACACACCTTCTGCTGTAGTCTAGAGAACCTGGTGAACAGTGTCTATATGTAGCTACCAGCTACCAACACACCTTCTGCTGTAGTCTAGAGAACCTGGTGAACAGTGTCTATATGAAGCTACCAGCTACCAACACACCTTCTGCTGTAGTCTAGAGAACCTGGTGAACAGTGTCTATATGAAGCTACCAGCTACCAGCTACCAACACACCTTCTGCTGTCGTCTAGAGAACCTGGTGAACAGTGTCTATATGAAGCTACCAGCTACCAATACACCTTCTGCTGTCGTCTAGAGAACCTGGTGAACAGTGTCTATATGTAGCTACCAGCTACCAACACACCTTCTGCTGTCGTCTAGAGAACCTGGTGAACAGTGCCTATATGTAGCTACCAGCTACCAACACACCTTCTGCTGTCATCTAGAGAACCTGGTGAACAGTGTCTATATGAAGCTACCAGCTACCAGCTACCAACACACCTTCTGCTGTCGTCTAGAGAACCTGGTGAACAGTGTCTATATGAAGCTACCAGCCACCAACACACCTTCTGCTGTCGTCTAGAGAACCTGGTGAACAGTGTCTATATGAAGCTACCAGCTACCAGCTACCAACACACCTTCTGCTGTCGTCTAGAGAACCTGGTGAACAGTGTCTATATGTAGCTACCAACACACCTTCTGCTGTCATCTAGAGAACCTGGTGAACAGTGTCTATATGAAGCTACCAGCTACCAACACACCTTCTGCTGTCGTCTAGAGAACCTGGTGAACAGTGTCTATATGAAGCTACCAGCTACCAACACACCTTCTGCTGTCGTCTAGAGAACCTGGTGAACAGTGTCTATATGAAGCTACCAGCTACCAACACACCTTCTGCTGTCGTCTAGAGAACCTGGTGAACAGTGTCTATATGAAGCTACCAGCTACCAACACACCTTCTGCTGTCGTCTAGAGAACCTGGTGAACAGTGTCTATATGTAGCTACCAGCTACCAACACACCTTCTGCTGTCGTCTAGAGAACCTGGTGAACAGGGTCTATATGAAGCTACCAGCTACCAGCTACCAACACACCTTCTGCTGTCGTCTAGACAACCTGGTGAACAGTGTCTATATGTAGCTACCAACACACCTTCTGCTGTCGTCTAGAGAACCTGGTGAACAGTGTCTATATGTAGCTACCAGCTACCAACACACCTTCTGCTGTCGTCTAGACAACCTGGTGAACAGTGTCTATATGTAGCTACCAACACACCTTCTGCTGTCGTCTAGAGAACCTGGTGAACACAGTGTCTCAGAGTAGGAATGCTGATCTGGGATCAGTTTTGCCTTTTAGATCCTAATGATTAAGAGGGTATAGCTACCAGACCAGTCTACCAGGGTATAGTTACCAGTGTATAGCTACCAGACCAGTCTACCAGGGTATAGCTACCAGACCAGTCTACCAGGGTATACCTACCAGACCAGTCTACCAGGGTATAGCTACCAGGGTATAGCTACTAGACCAGTCTACCAGGGTATAGCTACCAGACCAGTCTACCAGGGTATAGCTACCAGACCAGTCTACCAGGGTTTAGCTAGCTACCAGACCAGTCTACCAGGGTACAGCTAGCTACCAGACCAGTCTACCAGGGTATAGCTACCAGGGTATAGCTACTAGACCAGTCTACCAGGGTATAGCTACCAGACCAGTCTACCAGGGTATAGCTACCAGACCAGTCTACCAGGGTATAGCTAGCTACCAGACCAGTCTACCAGGGTACAGCTAGCTACCAGACCAGTCTACCAGGGTATAGCTACCAGGGTATAGCTACTAGACCAGTCTACCAGGGTATAGCTACCAGACCAGTCTACCAGGGTATAGCTACCAGACCAGTCTACCAGGGTATAGCTGCCAGGGTATAGCTACTAGACCAGTCTACCAGGGTATAGCTACCAGACCAGTCTACCAGGGTATAGCTACCAGACCCGTCTACCAGGGTATAGCTACCAGACCCGTCTACCAGGGTATAGCTACCAGACCAGTCTACCAGGGTATAGCTACCGGTCCAGACCACGGTAACATGTCCATGACAGGGATAATCTGGTTTTAACTGGCAAGGGTTACCCCCCCCCCCCCGTGTGGGCACACACCATTTGAGGAATAATCATCCTGTACTCATTCATGTACGATTCATGTACGGTCACGCCGGTCTGACGACATCACCTGCAGTAGATTTACACTCTCCCTGCTTCGCTTGGTTGTCTGCCTGTCTGCCTGTCTGCCCTTCTGTCTGTCTGCTTGCCTGCCTGCTTCGCCTTGGTTGTCTGTCTGTCTGTCTGTCTGTCTGTCTGTCTGTCTGTCTGTCTGCTTCGCCTTGGTTGTCTGTCTGTCTGTCTGTCTGTCTGTCTGTCTGTCTGTCTGTCTGTCTGTATGTCTGTCTGTCTGTATGTCTCTGTCTGTCTGTATGTCTGTATGTCTGTATGTCTCTGTCTGTATGTCTGTATGTCTGTATGTCTCTGTCTGTATGTCTCTGTATGTCTCTGTCTGTCTGTCTGTCTGTCTGTCTGTCTGTCTGTCTGTCTGTCTGTCTGTCTGTCTGTCTGTCTGTCTGTCTGTCTCTATTTTGTTGAACTTTGTGAGGAAGTATATTTTACACCTACCAGTGTTACTCCTTTATAATCGAACAAAAATAAAAAATTATCTGTAGAAGTAGATTGTAGCCAAGTAGAAATAAAATCATGTTGGTTTTAGGAACACGGTTCCTGCATCTCTATCTGTCTCTGTCTCTCTGAGGCCTGAGCTCCTATACCTTTAAATTAGAAATATATTGGACAGCGTCTTCTAGGCCTATATCCAATGCCCTGATGCCCCCGCCCAGTGGGAGGTTGCTTTCACTCGCTGATCCCAACCAGCACGGGCCTGTTATGGGTCTGTTTTTCCACGGGCCTGTTATGGGTCTGTTTTTCCACGGGCCTGTTATGGGTCTGTTTTTCCACGGGCCTGTTATGGGTCTGTTTTTCCACGGGCCTGTTATGGGTCTGTTTTTCCACGGGCCTGTTATGGGTCTGTTTTTCCACGGGCCTGTTATGGGTCTGTTTTTCCACGGGCCTGTTATGGGTCTGTTTTTCCACGGGCCTGTTGTGGGTCTGTTTTTCCACGGGCCTGTTGTGGGTCTGTTTTTCCACGGGCCTGTTATGGGTCTGTTTTTCCACGGGCCTGTTATGGGTCTGTTTTTCCACGGGCCTGTTATGGGTCTGTTTTTCCACGGGCCTGTTATGGGTCTGTTTTTCCACGGGCCTGTTATGGGTCTGTTTTTCCACGGGCCTGTTATGGGTCTGTTTTTCCACGGGCCTGTTTTATGGGCCTGTTTTTCCACGGGCCTGTTTTATGGGCCTGTTTTTCCACGGGCCTGTTTTATGGGCCTGTTTTTCCACGGGCCTTTTCAGAACAGCTCGACTGTCCTCTGGTCCATTCAGAACAGCTCGACTGTCCTCTGGTCCATTCAGAACAGCTCGACTGTCCTCTGGTCCATTCAGAACAGCTCGACTGTCCTCTGGTCCATTCAGAACAGCTCGACTGTCCTCTGGTCCATTCAGAACAGCTCGACTGTCCTCTGGTCCATTCAGAACAGCTCGACTGTCATCTGGTCCATTCAGAACTGCTCGACTGTCCTCTGGTCCATTCAGAACTGGTCTCCGTTTAAAAAAACCTGTATTTATGCATGTTGTGTCAGGTGGGAAAGCCACGGGTCAAAGCCACGGGACCAAAGAAGACCTCCTGATTGTGGTGTTTCCAGTCATATTGGAGCAGGGGGCTGTTCCTGCTGCCATTCTACACAGTGCTGCTGTTGACACACTGATGAGGTCTGTGTTAGATTGGTGTGTTGACACACTGATGAGGTCTGTGTTAGACTGGTGTTAGACTGGTGTGTTGACAAACTGAGGTCTGTGTTAGACTGGCGTTAGACTGGCGTTAGACTGGTGTTAGACTGGTGTGTTGACACACTGATGAGGTCTGTGTTAGACTGGTGTGTTGACACACTGATGAGGTCTGTGTTAGACTGGTGTGTTGACACGCTGAGGTCTGTGTTAGACTGGTGTTAGACTGACTTTAGACTGGCGTTAGACTGGTGTTAGACTGGTGTGTTGACAAACTGAGGTCTGTGTTAGGCTGGTATTAGACTGGCGTTAGACTGGCGTTAGACTGGCGTTAGACTGGCGTTAGACTGGTGTGTTGACAAACTGAGGTCTGTGTTAGACTGGCGTTAAACTGGTATTAGACTGGTGTTAGACTGGTGTTAGACTGGTGTGTTGACACACTGATGAGGTCTGTGTTAGACTGGTGTGTTGACACACTGATGAGGTCTGTGTTAGACTGGTGTGTTGACACGCTGAGGTCTGTGTTAGACTGGTGTTAGACTGACTTTAGACTGGCGTTAGACTGGCGTTAGACTGGCGTTAGACTGGTGTTAGACTGGTGTGTTGACAAACTGAGGTCTGTGTTAGGCTGGTATTAGACTGGCGTTAGACTGGTGTTAGACTGGTGTGTTGACAAACTGAGGTCTGTGTTAGGCTGGTATTAGACTGGCGTTAGACTGGCGTTAGACTGGTGTTAGACTGGCGTTAGACTGGCGTCAGACTGGCGTCAGACTGGCGTCAGACTGGCGTCAGACTGGCGTCAGACTGGCGTTAGACTGGCGTTAGACTGGTGTTAGACTGGCGTTAGACTGGCGTTAGACTGGCGTGTTGCCTTAAAAGGAGAACCAACTGGGAGTCTGTTTCCTTCTGTCTTTTGGGTCTGACATGGAGCTCAGTGAGAGAAGATTGTGTGTGTGTGTGTGTGTGTGTGTGTGTGGGGAGGGGCTGGTGTTAGGGCCAGGGTGATGATTGCACATGTGGAGCCCTGTCATCTCTGCTGGTGCCAATGGGTTCTGACTGAACGAGCAGAAGAGACCTGACACGCACAAACACACAGTGACGTAACACACACACTATCACACACACACACAGTGACGCAACACACACACTCTCAAACAAGCACTAAGCCATTCTCCACCCACCACAGGTCTATTTGAAGATGAGAAACAGTTGTTAGTCTAACCCCCTCCACACACACACACACACACACACACACACACACACACACACACACACACACCTCTCCCAACACACACACACACCTCTCCCCCATCACACACACACCTCCCCCATCACACACACACCTCCCCCAACACACACACACACACTCTCTATTAGAGCGCTGCTAGTGGTTTATTAGACACATATCAGGTTTCCGCCACCGCGGGGGACCGAGGGGAGAAGGAGGGATCGTGCCCCCTAATCACAAACAGCCAGCACTTCCTGCCAACACACACACACACACACACACACACACACACACTCCTGCCAGTGTCAGAAGGAACATAGAACCCCTTCCTTCTGTCAAGCACTGACACGCCCACTTTCTCAACCTGGTGTGTTTCTAACTTCTCTTTCAGCTGGGCAGGAAGTGAGGAAGAGGGGGGGGGGGGGTAGCTGGGCATTCTATTACTTCCTCTCCTCACATCTGGGAGAGAGGGAAGGAAGTGAGGAAGAGGGGGGGGGGGGTAGCTGGGCATTCTATTACTTCCTCTCCTCACATCTGGGAGAGAGGGAAGGAAGTGAGGAAGAGGGGGGGGGGGTAGCTGGGCATTCTATTGCTTCCTCTCCTCACATCTAGGAGAGAGGGAAGGAAGTGAGGAAGAGGGGGGGGGGGTAGCTGGGCATTCTATTACTTCCTCTCCTCACATCTGGGAGAGAGGGAAGGAAGTGAGGAAGAGGGGGGGGGGGTAGCTGGGCATTCTATTGCTCCCTCTCCTCACATCTGGGAGAGAGGGAAGGAAGTGAGGAAGCGGGGGGAGGGTAGCTGGGCATTCTATTGTTTCCTCTCCTCACATCTGGGAGAGAGGGAAGGAAGTGAGGAAGAGGGGGGGAGGGGGTAGCTGGGCATTCTATTGCTTCCTCTCCTCACATCTGGGAGAGAGGGAAGGATGGAAGGAAGGAAGTGAGGAAGAGAGGGGGGGGGGGGGTAGCTGGTTTCTGTGTTATCAGACTGAGTACAACCCTGTTATTCTGCAGGGTTAACCCTCCTACAACCAGGGTGGATCAGACTGAGTACAACCCTGTTATTCTGCAGGGTTAACCCTCCTACAACCAGGGTGGATCAGACTGAGTACAACCCTGTTATTCTGCAGGGTTAACCCTCCTACAACCAGGGTGGATCAGACTGAGTACAACCCTGTTATTCTGCAGGGTTAACCCTCCTACAACCAGGGTGGATCAGACTGAATACAACCCTGTTATTCTGCAGGGTTAACCCTCCTACAACCAGGGTGGATCAGACTGAATACAACCCTGTTATTCTGCAGGGTTAACCCTCCTACAACCAGGGTGGATCAGATGGGTCCATAGTCATAATGCCTCTCTGAATAGCAGTGCTGATCTAGGATCAGGTTTGACTTTTAGATAAATGGACAGGAAGGACCTGATCAGCATTCATACTCAGACGCTTTATGGGCCCTGGTCAGCCAGCCAGTCAGCCAGTCAGTCAGTCAGCCAGCCAGTCAGCCAGTGAGGAGTGATGGCATCTGTTGCCAGTCTACCCTCGTCAGGTCTTAATCAGTGTGTAGTTGAGAGGAACCTGCAGGAGCCCAAACTCCCCTATGGGATATCTCACCATTCTGTGATTGTTGAAGTAATTAAACCCAGAACAGAACAGTATGGTGTCCGTCGCCACAGCAAAGCCTGGAGATAGCTCATGATCTGTTGTTTATGATGTTGTTGTCATGGACGACTGATTGGGGCTCATTGCTTCCAGACGGAAAATAAGTCCTGCTCTCGTGGAATGGCGTGCTTTGAGCCCGACTGAAAAGTTGGTGACTGTATGCTGCGTTTGCTATTGGCCTATTGTTTACCTTTTATGTTGATGACGCTTTCAGACCTCCCATCATTTACAGCTATTTAAGATATCAAAAAGTGTGCGAGTTTGAGTATGTGTCTGTTAGGCCTTTGGGGGGGAAACAAGTCTGTTAGGCCTTTGGGGGGAAACAAGTCTGTTAGGCCTTTGGGGGAAACAAGTCTGTTAGGCCTTTGGGGGGAAAACAAGTCTGTTAGGCCTTTGGGGGGGAAACAAGTCTGTTAGGCCTTTGGGGGGAAAACAAGTCTGTTAGGCCTTTGGGGGAAACAAGTCTGTTAGGCCTTTGGGGGGGAAACAAGTCTGTTAGGCCTTTGGGGGGGAAACAAGTCTGTTAGGCCTTTGGGGGGGAAACAAGTCTGTTAGGCCTTTGGGGGAAACAAGTCTGTTAGGCCTTTGGGGGAAACAAGTCTGTTAGGCCTTTGGGGGGGAAACAAGTCTGTTAGGCCTTTGGGGGGAAACAAGTCTGTTAGGCCTTTGGGGAAACAAGTCTGTTAGGCCTTTGGGGAAACAAGTCTGTTAGGCCTTTGGGGGGAAACAAGTCTGTTAGGCCTTTGGGGGAAACAAGTCTGTTAGGCCTTTGGGGGGGAAACAAGTCTGTTAGGCCTTTGGGGGAAACAAGTCTGTTAGGCCTTTGGGGGGGAAACAAGTCTGTTAGGCCTTTGGGGGGAAAACAAGTCTGTTAGGCCTTTGGGGGGGAAACAAGTCTGTTAGGCCTTTGGGGGAAACAAGTCTGTTAGGCCTTTGGGGGGAAAACAAGTCTGTTAGGCCTTTGGGGGGAAAACAAGTCTGTTAGGCCTACGTATACTGAACAAAAATTATAGACGCAACATGTAAAGTGTTGGTCCCCGTGTTTCATACGCACAAAAACAAGCTCATTTCTCTCCAAAAATTTGTTTACATCGCTGTTAGTGAGCATTTCTGTGGCATATCAAGAAGCTGATTAAACAGCAGGATCATTACACAGGTGCACCTTGTGCCGGGGGACAATAAAAGGGCCACTCTAAAATGTGCAGTTTTGTCACACAACACAATGCCACAGATGTCTCCAAGTTTTGAGGGATCATGCAATTGGCATGCTGACTGCTGCAATGTCCAACAGAGCTGTTGCCAGAGAATTTCATGTTAAATTCTCTACCATAAGCCACCTCCAATGTCATTTTAGAGAATTTGGTAGTACATCCAACTGGCCTCACAACTGCAGACCACATGTAACCACATCAGCCCAGGGCCTCCACTGATGAGTCTGTCTCTAATAAAGCCCTTTTGTGGGGGAAAACTAATTCTGATTGACTGGGCCTGGCTCCCCAGTGGGGTGGGACCCGGCTCCCATCTGTAACTCAGTAAATTCTTTGAAATTGTTGCATGTTGCGTTTTTATATTTTCCACATTAATAAGGACTTAACATGGTCCACACACATCCGCACAGTCGTGAAGATGGCATGGCAGCACCTCTTCAGTGTACGGCGTTATGGTCTGAGCACTGACAGGCTGACCCCCCACCCCTGACAGGCTGACCCCCCACCCCACCCCTTCAAACTCTGCAGCAATGCTGGCAGCACTCATACGTCTATTTCCCAAAGACAACCTCTGGATATGACGCTGAGCACGTGCACTTCAACTTCTTTGGTCGACCATGGCGAGGCTTGTTCTGAGTGGAACCTGTCCAGTTAAACCGCTGTATGGTCTTGGCCACCGTACTGCAGCTCAGTTTCAGGGTCTTGGCAATGTTCTTATAGCCCAGGCCATCTTTATGTAGAGCAACAATTCTTTTTTTCAGATGAGACCTTGTAACACTAACGAGTCACATGACACCGGGAAGGGAAAAAGGCTAATTGGGCCGAATTTGGACATTTTCACTTAGGGGTGTACTCACTTTTGTTGCCAGCAGTTAGATAAATAGATATAGCTCCACATTGATCTGGTACTTCCTGTATAGAGCGCCGCTCTTCCTAACGCAGTAGAGGGGGGCGTGTGTCAACAGACGTCTTCCTAACGCAGTAGAGGGGGCGTGTGTTAACAGACGTCTTCCTAACGCAGTAGAGGGGGCGTGTGCAGTAGAGGGGGCGTGTGCAGTAGAGGGGGCGTGTGCAGTAGAGGGGGCGTGTGCAGTAGAGGGGGCGTGTGTTTCTCTAAGGTGTTGTTCTGTCTCGGGTTTGATTTGACTATACATCATCATTCATGACCATGCACACACCAAGCTATCACTCCCCCGATGCTCCTAACTTAGAGACAAAGGGTGTGTGTGTGTGAGACTGAGTGTGTGTTGTATGATTGAGTGTGTGTGTGAGATTGAGTGTGCGTGAGTGTGATTGAGTGTGTGTGTGATTGAGTGTGTGTGTGTGATTGAGTGTGTGTGTGAGTGTGAGGGTGATTGAGTGTGTGTGTGTGTGATTGTGCGTGTGTGTGATTGAGTGTGTGTGTGTGTGTGTGTGTGTGATTGAGTGTGTGAGATTGAGTGTGTGTTGTATGATTGAGTGTGTGTGTGTGTGTGTGTGTGTGTGTGTGTGTGTGTGATTGAGTGTGTGTCGAAGCTATCGCTCCTCTTCACGCCCCCCAACACCCAGACAGAGACACTCAGGGCTGTATTTGACTCACTGCTGTGAACAGAGACACGTCTGAAGGCATTGAAATCCCTGTTTTAATGTGGACAGAAATGTGAGATTTGTGAGTAAAGCTGATATCGGTTGACGTGCCGTACGGACATGTCTTTACTCTGTCAGTGTGGAGAAGTTCAACACGTTTCTCTGACTGTATTGTTTTCTCTGTGACTGTATTGTTTTCTCTGTGACTGTATTGTTTTCTCTGTGACTGTATTGTTTTCTCTGTGACTGTATTGTTTTCACTGTGACTGTATTGTTTTCACTGTGACTGTATTGTTTTCTCTGTGACTGTATTGTTTTCACTGTGACTGTATTGTTTTCACTGTGACTGTATTGTTTTCTCTGTGACTGTATTGTTTTCTCTCTGACTGTATTGTTTTCTCTGTGACTGTACTGTTTTCTCTGTGACTGTATTGTTTTCTCTGTGACTGTATTGTTTTCTCTGTGACTGTATTGTTTTCTCTGTGACTGTATTGTTTTCTCTGTGACTGTATGGTTTCTAGATGTGGTCACACGGCCTACTCCTACCCTACTCTGAATACGTATAATTGCAGTCAAGCAGTGATGCTTCTATATTCTAGACATCTACAGGCTCGTTAGGACGAGAGAAGACGGGAACCAAACAACTGATGATCCTGCTGTTGGAGAATATATTGCATCATATAGGCATTTATTGTAAAAACATGTCTACTTGGGAGAGAAAATAATTGGCTTCGTTGCGACAATTGTCATAACACTCCTCAATATCACTTGGCAGAACACACCCCCCCATTGCAAGAGAAATAACATCTCTGGCAGTGTTTTTAAGTGGATATGATATAGAGAGAGACTTCTCAAATGAAGAAATCTCTAAGAGCAGCCAGATGTATGAGGTTTTCCAGCAGCTCGTAACTTCCTGACACGGGGAATAAGATCGTGTTTTCATCAAGAAAGCAAAAAAAAAGACGTGTGTTCCTCTGCAAGAAAAGTATTCTTCTTCTCGGATTATTGACTTCATTTCATGACCTGACCCGTCCTGACCCAGATCACTCATCCCTCATGACCTAGGGGGCATCACCTGACACCTCCTGACCCAGATCACTCATCCCTCATGGCCTAGGGGCATCACCTGACCCGTCCTGACCCAGATCACTCATCCCTCATGACCTAGGGGGCATCACCTGACCCCTCCTGACCCAGATCACTCATCCCTCATGACCTAGGGGGCATCACCTGACCCGTCCTGACCCAGATCACTCATCCCTCATGACCTAGGGGGCATCACCTGACCCGTCCTGACCCAGATCACTCATCCCTCATGACCTAGGGGGCATCACCTGACCCGTCCTGACCCAGATCACTCATCCCTCATGGCCTAGGGGGCATCACCTGACCCCTCCTGACCCAGATCACTCATCCCTCATGACCTAGGGGGCATCACCTGACCCGTCCTGACCCAGATGACTCATCCCTCATGACCTAGGGGGCATCACCTGACCCGTCCTGACCCAGATCACTCATCCCTCATGACCTAGGGGGCATCACCTGACCCGTCCTGACCCAGATCACTCATCCCTCATGACCTAGGGGCATCACCTGACCCCTCCTGACCCAGATCACTCATCCCTCATGACCTAGGGGGCATCACCTGACCCGTCCTGACCCAGATCACTCATCCCTCATGACCTAGGGGGCATCACCTGACCCGTCCTGACCCAGATCACTCATCCCTCATGACCTAGGGGCATCACCTGACCCGTCCTGACCCAGATCACTCATCCCTCATGACCTAGGGGCATCACCTGACCCGTCCTGACCCAGATCACTCATCCCTCATGACCTAGGGGCATCACCTGACCCCTCCTGACCCAGATGACTCATCCCTCATGACCTAGGGGGCATCACCTGACCCCTCCTGACCCAGATCACTCATCCCTCATGGCCTAGGGGGCATCACCTGACCCCTCCTGACCCAGATCACTCATCCCTCATGACCTAGGGGCATCACCTGACCCGTCCTGACCCAGATCACTCATCCCTCATGACCTAGGGGCATCACCTGACCCCTCCTGACCCAGATGACTCATCCCTCATGACCTAGGGGGCATCACCTGACCCCTCCTGACCCAGATGACTCATCCCTCATGGCCTAGGGGGCATCACCTGACCCGTCCTGACCCAGATCACTCATCCCTCATGACCTAGGGGGCATCACCTGACCCGTCCTGACCCAGATCACTCATCCCTCATGACCTAGGGGCATCACCTGACCCGTCCTGACCCAGATCACTCATCCCTCATGACCTAGGGGCATCACCTGACCCGTCCTGACCCAGATGACTCATCCCTCATGACCTAGGGGGCATCACCTGACCCGTCCTGACCCAGATCACTCATCCCTCATGACCTAGGGGCATCACCTGACCCCTCCTGACCCAGATGACTCATCCCTCATGACCTAGGGGGCATCACCTGACCCGTCCTGACCCAGATCACTCATCCCTCATGACCTAGGGGCATCACCTGACCCGTCCTGACCCAGATCACTCATCCCTCATGACCTAGGGGGCATCACCTGACCCGTCCTGACCCAGATCACTCATCCCTCATGACCTAGGGGGCATCACCTGACCCGTCCTGACCCAGATCACTCATCCCTCATGACCTAGGGGCATCACCTGACCCCGTCCTGACCCAGATCACTCATCCCTCATGACCTAGGGGCATCACCTGACCCGTCCTGACCCAGATCACTCATCCCTCATGACCTAGGGGGCATCACCTGACCCCTCCTGACCCAGATCACTCATCCCTCATGACCTAGGGGCATCACCTGACCCGTCCTGACCCAGATCACTCATCCCTCATGACCTAGGGGGCATCACCTGACCCGTCCTGACCCAGATCACTCATCCCTCATGACCTAGGGGCATCACCTGACCCGTCCTGACCCAGATCACTCATCCCTCATGACCTAGGGGGCATCACCTGACCCGTCCTGACCCAGATCACTCATCCCTCATGACCTAGGGGCATCACCTGACCCCGTCCTGACCCAGATCACTCATCCCTCATGACCTAGGGGCATCACCTGACCCGTCCTGACCCAGATCACTCATCCCTCATGACCTAGGGGCATCACCTGACCCGTCCTGACCCAGATCACTCATCCCTCATGACCTAGGGGGCATCACCTGACCCGTCCTGACCCAGATCACTCATCCCTCATGACCTAGGGGGCATCACCTGACCCGTCCTGACCCAGATCACTCATCCCTCATGACCTAGGGGCATCACCTGACCCCGTCCTGACCCAGATCACTCATCCCTCATGACCTAGGGGCATCACCTGACCCCTCCTGACCCAGATCACTCATCCCTCATGACCTAGGGCCATCACCTGACCCGTCCTGACCCAGATCACTCATCCCTCATGACCTAGGGGCATCACCTGACCCGTCCTGACCCAGATCACTCATCCCTCATGGCCTAGGGGCATCACCTGACCCCTCCTGATCCAGATGACTCATCCCTCATGACCTAGGGGCATCACCTGACCCCTCCTGACCCAGATGACTCATCCCTCATGACCTAGGGGCATCACCTGACCCGTCCTGACCCAGATCACTCATCCCTCATGACCTAGGGGCATCACCTGACCCCTCCTGACCCAGATCACTCATCCCTCATGACCTAGGGGCATCACCTGACCCGTCCTGACCCAGATCACTCATCCCTCATGACCTAGGGGCATCACCTGACCCGTCCTGACCCAGATCACTCATCCCTCATGACCTAGGGGCATCACCTGACCCGTCCTGACCCAGATCACTCATCCCTCATGACCTAGGGGCATCACCTGACCCGTCCTGACCCAGATGACTCATCCCTCATGACCTAGGGGCATCACCTGACCCGTCCTGACCCAGATGACTCATCCCTCATGACTTAGGGGCATCGCCTGACCCCTCCTGACCCAGATGACTCATCCCTCATGACCTAGGGGGCATCACCTGACCCGTCCTGACCCAGATCACTCATCCCTCATGACCTAGGGGGCATCACCTGACCCGTCCTGACCCAGATCACTCATCCCTCATGACCTAGGGGGCATCACCTGACCCGTCCTGACCCAGGCCATGTTGGATCTGTGAGTCAAAGAGCCAGGCTGCTCAGTGAGTCAGTCGGAGCCGGCATGGCCACTCAGTAGTGTTGTTGCAGGGAGAGATGTACAGAGCCGACCAAAGCCGTGGGAATAGGTTGTTTGGTTGAAAGTTGTGTTGGAGATGTTGGTTTAGGTTGTTGTTTATCAGATATATCCAGAACAGAGGAAGTGAAAAATGTACACAACTCTTCTTCTGCATTTCTGGCTGGTATACCAGGTGCCATTTTGGCTTTTTTCCTGATTGGCTGTTGGATGAGGCATGTAAATGAGTTGTTACTAGGCCACACGTGTTTTATCCCCTTTTTAAGCCTTTTTAGTTTTTAAACGTCAATGTAAATGTAATTCTCTCCAACCCTCACAACATAATTAACCATCGGCGTAGTGATGTAGAGCAGATGGTGTGGTCGGTGACGTGATGGCGTCCCTGGGTTAACGCCGCCCGTACTGTGTCATGTTATTGTTACAGTCACTGTTGCAACCTTCGCTCGGCTTTGGCCATGAACCGCAAAGGGCATCTGTGCTGGTTTTATCCTTTTATGTCCAAGTCGATTTGGCCAATCACGCGACCTGAAGGTTCAGACAGACCAGTTTATGACAGGGTGGACTCAGGGCTGTTGACAGGGTGGACTCGGGGCTGTTGACAGGGTGGACTCAGGGCTGTTGACAGGGTGGACTCGGAGCTGTTGACAGGGTGGACTCGGAGCTGTTGACAGGGTGGACTCAGGGCTGTTGACAGGGTGGACTCGGAGCTGTTGACAGGGTGGACTCGGAGCTGTTGACAGGGTGGACTCAGGGCTGTTGACAGGGTGGACTCAGGGCTGTTGACAGGGTGGACTCAGGGCTGTTGACAGGGTGGACTCAGGGCTGTTGACAGGGTGGACTCGGGGCTGTTGACAGGGTGGACTCGGGGCTGTTGACAGGGTGGACTCGGGGCTGTTGACAGGGTGGACTCAGAGCTGTTGACAGGGTGGACTCAGGGCTGTTGACAGGGTGGACTCAGGGCTGTTGACAGGGTGGACTCAGGGCTGTTGACAGGGTGGACTCAGGGCTGTTGACAGGGTGGACTCAGGGCTGTTGACAGGGTGGACTCAGGGCTGTTGACAGGGTGGACTCGGGGCTGTTGACAGGGTGGACTCGGGGCTGTTGACAGGGTGGACTCGGGGCTGTTGACAGGGTGGACTCGGGGCTGTTGACAGGGTGGACTCGGGGCTGTTGACAGGGTGGACTCAGAGCTGTTGACAGGGTGGACTCAGGGCTGTTGACTGGGGGGACTTTACATCAACCTGACTCCATTACACCAACCTGACTCCATTACACCAACCTGACTCCATTACGTCAACCTGACTCCATTACACCAACCTGACTCCATTACGTCAACCTGACTCCATTACGTCAACCTGACTCCATTACGTCAACCTGACTCCATTACGTCAACCTGACTCCATTACGTCAATCTGACTCCATTACCCATTACACCAACCTGACTCCATTACACCAACCTGACTCCATTACGCCAACCTGACTCCATTACGCCAACCTGACTCCATTACGCCAACCTGACTCCATTACACCAACCTGACTCCATTACACCAACCTGACTCCATTACTTCAACCTGACTCCATTACGCCTACCTGACTCCATTACACCAACCTGACTCCATTACTTCAACCTGACTCCATTACACCAACCTGACTCCATTACTTCAACCTGACCCCATTACGTCAACCTGACTCCATTACGTCAACCTGACTCCATTACGCCAACCTGACTCCATTACATCAACCTGACTACATTACATCAACCTGACTCCATTACCCATTACACCAACCTGACTCCATTACGCCAACCTGACTCCATTACGCCAACCTGACTCCATTACGCCAACCTGACTCCATTACGCCAACCTGACTCCATTACACCAACCTGACTCCATTACACCAACCTGACTCCATTACGCCTACCTGACTCCATTACGCCAACCTGACTCCATTACGCCAACCTGACTCCATTACGCCAACCTGACTCCATTACGTCAACCTGACTCCATTACGTCAACCTGACTCCATTACGTCAACCTGACTCCATTACGTCAATCTGACTCCATTACCCATTACGCCAACCTGACTCCATTACGTCAACCTGACTCCATTACGTCAACCTGACTCCATTACGTCAACCTGACTCCATTACGTCAACCTGACTCCATTACGTCAATCTGACTCCATTACGTCGACCTGACTCCATTACGTCGACCTGACTCCATTACATCAACCTGACTCCATTACGTCAACCTGACTCCATTACACCAACCTGACTCCATTACGTCAACCTGACTCCATTACGTCAACCTGACTCCATTACCCATTACTTCAACCTGACTCCATTACACCAACCTGACTCCATTACACCAACCTGACTCCATTACGTCAACCTGACTCCATTACACCAACCTGACTCCATTACACCAACCTGACTCCATTACCCATTACTTCAACCTGATTCCATTACGTCAACCTGACTCCATTACGTCAACCTGACTCCATTACGTCAACCTGACTCCATTACCCATTACATCAACCTGACTCCATTACCCATTACATCAACCTGACTCCATTACCCATTACATCAACCTGACTCCATTACGTCAACCTGACTCCATTACATCAACCTGACTCCATTACATCAACCTGACTCCATTACGCCAACCTGACTCCATTACACCAACCTGACTCTATTACGCCAACCTGACTCCATTACGTCAACCTGACTCCATTACGTCAACCTGACTCCATTACGTCAACCTGACTCCATTACACCAACCTGACTCCATTACATCAACCTGAATCTATTACATCAACCTGACTCTATTACACCAACCTGACTCCATTACGCCAACCTGACTCCATTACATCAACCTGACTCCATTACGTCAACCGGACTCCATTACGTCAACCGGACTCCATTACGTGGTAGAAAGCTGAGCTGCCCAGAAAATATCACATCTCTTGTCGGATCAGTCAATCGCTGATGAAAATGTCGTCTGTGGTATTCCAAAGGCCTGGTTGTTCTCTTCAGCTGTCGTTTTTGGTATTTCAATAGAGGCACCCATCTCCTCTTCTCTTTCAACTATGCATCAGTTGACCATGAGTTTTGACGACATTAAAGATCTAATGGAGAACAGGATTCATAAGACTCCTTGATTACTTTCAAGAGGTGTGTATTACTAAGCATCAGTTGGACCTTTGTCAAGTGTTAGGGAGGGAGAGACAGACACGGAGAGGGACACGGAGAGGGACACGGAGAGGGAGACACGGAGAGAGAGACACGGAGAGAGACACGGAGACAGACACGGAGAGGGGCACGGAGAGGGACACGGAGAGAGACACGGAGAGGGACACGCAGAGGGACACGGAGAGAGACACGGAGAGAGACACGGAGAGGGACACGGAGAGGGACACGGAGAGAGACACGGAGAGAGACAGGGAGAGAGGCACGGAGAGACAGGGAGAGGGACAGGGAGAGGGACAGGGAGAGAGACACGGAGAGAGACACGGAGAGAGACACGGAGAGAGACAGGGAGAGGGAGAGGGACAGGGAGAGGGACAGGGAGAGGGACAGGGAGAGAGACAGGGAGAGAGACAGGGAGAGAGACAGGGAGAGAGACAGGGAGAGAGACAGGGAGAGAGACAGGGAGAGAGACAGGGAGAGAGACAGGGAGAGGGACAGGGAGAGGGAGAGGGACAGGGAGAGGGACAGGGAGAGGGACACGGAGTGAGACAGGGAGAGGGACAGGGAGAGAGACACGCAGAGAGAGACAGACAGACAGACAGACAGCAGAT
>NC_048585.1:5048117-5068117 GCF_013265735.2 Oncorhynchus mykiss
TGAGAGACTGCAGGGTAGAGGGAGTAAGACCTGTAGGTTTAGAGGGAGTAAGACCTGTAGGTTTAGAGGGAATGAGACCTGTAGGTTTAGAGGGAGTACGACCTGTAGGTTTAGAGGGAGTGAGACCTGTAGGTTTAGAGGGAATGAGACCTGTAGGTTTAGAGGGAGTAAGACCTGTAGGTTTAGAGGGAATGAGACCTGTAGGTTTAGAGGGAATGAGACCTGTAGGTTTAGAGGGAGTGAGACCTGTAGGTTTAGAGGGAGTGAGACCTGTAGGTTTAGAGGGAGTAAGACCTGTAGGTTTAGAGGGAATGAGACCTGTAGGTTTAGAGGGAATAAGACCTGTAGGTTTAGAGGGAGTGAGACCTGTAGGTTTAGAGGGAGTGAGACCTGTAGGTTTAGAGGGAATGAGACCTGTAGGTTTAGAGGGAGTGAGACCTGTAGGTTTAGAGGGAGTGAGACCTGTAGGTTTAGAGGGAATGAGACCTGTAGGTTTAGAGGGAATGAGACCTGTAGGTTTAGAGGGAGTAAGACCTGTAGGTTTAGAGGGAATGAGACCTGTAGGTTTAGAGGGAGTAAGACCTGTAGGTTTAGAGGGAATCAGACCTGTAGGTTTAGAGGGAGTGAGACTTGTAGGTTTAGAGGGAATGAGACCTGTAGGTTTAGAGGGAGTAAGACCTGTAGGTTTAGAGGGAGTAAGACCTGTAGGTTTAGAGGGAATGAGACCTGTAGGTTTAGAGGGAGTAAGACCTGTAGGTTTAGAGGCAGTGAGACCTGTAGGTTTAGAGGGAGTGAGACCTGTAGGTTTAGAGGGAATGAGACCTGTAGGTTTAGAGGGAGTAAGACCTGTAGGTTTAGAGGGAATGAGACCTGTAGGTTTAAAGGGAGTGAGACCTGTAGGTTTAGAGGGAATAAGACCTGTAGGTTTAGAGGGAATAAGACCTGTAGGTTTAGAGGGAATGAGACCTGTAGGTTTAGAGGGAATGAGACCTGTAGGTTTAGAGGGAATGAGACCTGTAGGTTTAGAGGGAGTAAGACCTGTAGGTTTAGAGGGAATGAGACCTGTAGGTTTAGAGGGAATGAGACCTGTAGGTTTAGAGGGAATGAGACCTGTAGGTTTAGAGGGAATGAGACCTGTAAGTTTAGAGGGAATGAGACCTGTACGTTTAGAGGGAATGAGACCTGTAGGTTTAGAGGGAATGAGACCTGTAGGTTTAGAGGGAGTGAGACCTGTAGGTTTAGAGGGAGTAAGACCTGTAGGTTTAGAGGGAATGAGACCTGTAGGTTTAGAGGGAATGAGACCTGTAGGTTTAGAGGGAATGAGACCTGTAGGTTTAGAGGGAATGAGACCTGTAGGTTTAGAGGGAATGAGACCTGTAGGTTTAGAGGGAATGAGACCTGTAGGTTTAGAGGGAATGAGACCTGTAAGTTTAGAGGGAATGAGACCTGTACGTTTAGAGGGAATGAGACCTGTAGGTTTAGAGGGAGTGAGACCTGCAGGGTAGAGAGAGAATGAATAAAGACTGCCTCACATTTGAGCTCTGCATGTATCATGGTGATCCTTCAGGAGGGAAACCGAGGTTGACAGCTTTAACTCTGCTTTACTCAAACCCTGTCCCGGTGACTTTACACGGGTCAGTTCCTGCTATCCCCCAAACACCATGTTGATCTCCTCTCAGGCTGAATACCCCCTAACCCCTCTACCTCAAATGGGTCAGTTCCTGCTATCCCCCAAACACCATGTTAATCTCCTCTCAGGCTGAATACCCCCTAACCCCTCTACCTCAAATGGGTCAGTTCCTGCTATCCCCCAAACACCATGTTAATCTCCTCTCAGGAGGAAGGCCCCCTAACCCCTCTACCTCAAATGGGTCAGTTCCTGCTATCCCCCCAAACACCATGTTAATCTCCTCTCAGGCTGAATACCCCCTAACCCCTCTACCTCAAATGGGTCAGTTCCTGCTATCCCCCAAACACCATGTTAATCTCCTCTCAGGCTGAATACCCCCTAACCCCTCTACCTCAAATGGGTCAGTTCCTGCTATCCCCCCAAACACCATGTTGATCTCCTCTCAGGCTGAATACCCCCTAACCCCTCTACCTCAAATGGGTCAGTTCCTGCTATCCCCCCAAACACCATGTTAACCTCCTCTCAGGAGGAAGGCCCCCTAACCCCTCTACCTCAAATGGGTCAGTTCCTGCTATCCCTCCAAACACCATGTTAACCTCCTCTCAGGAGGAAGGCCCCCTAACCCCTCTACCTCAAATGGGTCAGTTCCTGCTATCCCCCAAACACCATGTTAACCTCCTCTCAGGAGGAAGACCCCCTAACCCCTCTACCTCAAATGGGTCAGTTCCTGCTATCCCCCCAAACACCATGTTAATCTCCTCTCAGGAGGAAGGCCCCCCTAACCCCTCTACCTCAAATGGGTCAGTTCCTGCTATCCCCCCAAACACCATGTTAATCTCCTCTCAGGAGGAAGGCCCCCCTAACCCCTCTACCTCAAATGGGTCAGTTCCTGCTATCCCCCCAAACACCATGTTAACCTCCTCTCAGGAGGAAGGCCCCCTAACCCCTCTACCTCAAATGGGTCAGTTCCTGCTATCCCCCCAAACACCATGTTAATCTCCTCTCAGGCTGAATACCCCCTAACTAAGTAGCTTCTACTACTGAGCTGTTGTGTGAATACATATGGGCCCAGACCTTTAAGCGATCCGGGACAGGAACAACTGATCCTAAATCAGCACATCTTCTACTACTGAGCTGTTGTGTGAATACATATGGGCCCAGACCTTTAAGTGATCCGGGACAGGGACAACTGATCCTAAATCAGCACAGCTTCTACTACTGAGCTGTTGTGTGAATACATATGGGCCCAGACCTTTTAAGCGATCCGGGACAGGAACAACTGATCCTAAATCAGCACAGCTTCTACTACTGAGCTGTTGTGTGAATACATATGGGCCCAGACCTTTAAGCGATCCAGGACAGGGACAACTGATCCTAAATCAGCACAGCTTCTACTACTGAGCTGTTGTGTGAATACATATGGGCCCAGACCTTTAAGCGATCCGGGACAGGGACAACTGATCCTAAATCAGCACATCTTCTACTACTGAGCTGTTGTGTGAATACATATGGGCCCAGACCTTTAAGCGATCCAGGACAGGGACAACTGATCCTAAATCAGCACATCTTCTACTACTGAGCTGTTGTGTGAATACATATGGGCCCAGACCTTTAAGTGATCCAGGACAGGGACAACTGATCCTAAATCAGCACAGCTTCTACTACTGAGCTGTTGTGTGAATACATATGGGCCCAGACCTTTAAGCGATCCGGGACAGGGACAACTGATCCTAAATCAGCACAGCTTCTACTACTGAGCTGTTGTGTGAATACATATGGGCCCAGACCTTTAAGTGATCCGGGACAGGGACAACTGATCCTAAATCAGCACAGCTTCTACTACTGAGCTGTTGTGTGAATACATATGGGCCCAGACCTTATAAGCGATCCGGGACAGGGACAACTGATCCTAAATCAGCACAGCTTCTACTACTGAGCTGTTGTGTGAATACATATGGGCCCAGACCTTTAAGTGATCCGGGACAGGGACAACTGATCCTAAATCAGCACAGCTTCTACTACTGAGCTGTTGTGTGAATACATATGGGCCCAGACCTTTTAAGCGATCCGGGACAGGAACAACTGATCCTAAATCAGCACAGCTTCTACTACTGAGCTGTTGTGTGAATACATATGGGCCCAGACCTTTAAGTGATCCGCACAGGGACAACTGATCCTAAATCAGCACAGCTTCTACTACTGAGCTGTTGTGTGAATACATATGGGCCCAGAAACCAATGCCACCTTTTCTGTCAAATGACCGAAATGGTCCCTTTAAGTGAGGTCTGTGAAGACATTTAAGTGAGGTCTGTGAAGACATTTAAGTGAGGTCTGTGAAGACATTTAAGTGAGGTCTGTGAAGACATTTAAGTGAGGTCTGTGAAGACATTTAAGTGAGGTCTGAAGACATTTAAGTGAGGTCTGAAGACATGGGTACTGTGTGTGTGTGTGTGGTCTGTTTTCTACTGCTAGGTGCTTTGTCCCAGTGTATGAATGTAAATCATAAAGACATCTACAGTGTTCAGTATCACATGGACAAGGGGTCATGGTACCGTAAGCCTCTCTCTCTCTCTCTCTCTCTCTTTATAGTAGGAGCTGGCTGGAAGGTAAACTGCTGGTCTCTATTGAGATGTGTTGTATAGGAAAGCAGGCAGCAATAGTAGGGATCAGTGAGCTGATCGAAAGCAGGCGGAGACACACACACACACACACACACAGAAAGGAGGCTTCTCAGCAGCATGCCAGTCTATTCCTGCCCTTCTGTGAGGACGACCTGAGGCTGTTTCCTGACGGGAATTAACCAACACTAGTAATGTAGTGTTCAGTAAATAATGTACACAGATATATCCTCTGTGTGGAAGGGTGATGTGTTAGGCCTGGAGGACAACACAGTGGTAGACCTCCACAATACACTGGAGGACAACACACTGGAGGACAACACACTGGAGGACAACACAATGGAGGACAACACACTGGAGGACAACACACTGGAGGACAACACAGTGGAGGACAACACAGTGGAGGACAACACAGTGATAGTCCTCCACAACACACTGGAGGACAAGACACTGGAGGACAAGACACTGGAGGACAAGACACTGGAGGACAAGACACTGGAGGACAAGACACTGGAGGACAAGACACTGGACAAGACACTGGAGGACAAGACACTGGAGGACAAGACACTGGAGGACAACACAGTGGTAGACCTCCACAACACAGTGGAGGACAACACACTGGAGGACAAGACACTGGAGGACAAGACACTGGAGGACAGCACAGTGGAGGACAACACACTGGAGGACAACACACTGGAGGACAACACAGTGGAGGACAACACAGTGGAGGACAATACACTGGAGAACAACACAGTGGAGGACAACACAGTGGAGGACAACACAGTGGAGGACAACACAGTGGAGGACAACACAGTGGAGGACAACACAGTGGAGGACAACACAGTGGAGGACAACACAGTGGAGGACAACACAGTGGAGGACAACACACTGGAGGACAACACACTGGAGGACAACACACTGGAGGACAATACACTGGAGAACAATACACTGGAGAACAACACACTGGAGAACAACACAGTGATAGACCTCCACAATACACTGGTGGACAACACACTGGTGGACAACACACTGGTAGACCTCCACAACACAGTGGTAGACCTCCACAACACAGTGGTGGACAACACAGTGGAGGACAACACAGTGGAGGACAACACAGTGGAGGACAACACAGTGGAGGACAACACACTGGAGGACAATACACTGGAGGACAATACACTGGAGGACAACACACTGGTAGACCTCCACAACACAGTGGTAGACCTCCACAACACAGTGGTAGACCTCCACAACACAGTGGTAGACCTCCACAACACAGTGGTAGACCTCCACAACACAGTGGAAGACCTCCACAACACAGTGGTAGACCTCCACAACACAGTGGTAGACCTCCACAACACAGTGGAAGACCTCCACAACACAGTGGTAGACCTCCACAACACAGTGGTAGACCTCCACAACACAGTGGTAGACCACAGTGGTAGACCTCCACAACACAGTGGTAGACCTCCACAACACAGTGGTAGACCTCCACAATAAACACACACCCAGAAGTGAAGTGAGGACAGCTGCTCCTCAATCACTCAGATTTAACCAACAACTAAGAGGTTGTTGCTGGAGGTTAGGTTGAACTTGACAAGACACTGGAGGACAAGACACTGGAGGACAAGACACTGGAGGACAAGACACTGGAGGACAAGACACTGGAGGACAAGACACTGGAGGACAAGACACTGGAGGACAAGACACTGGAGGACAAGACACTGGAGGACAAGACACTGGAGGACAAGACACTGGAGGACAAGACACTGGAGGACAAGACACTGGAGGACAAGACACTGGAGGACAACACACTGGAGGACAACACACTGGAGGACAACACAGTGGAGGACAACACAGTGGTAGACCTGCACAACACACTGGAGGACAAGACACTGGAGGACAACACACTGGAGGACAGCACACTGGAGGACAGCACACTGGAGGACAGCACACTGGAGGACAACACACTGGAGGACAACACACTGGAGGACAACACAGTGATATACCTCCACAACACAGTGGAGGACAACACAGTGGAGGACAACACAGTGGAGGACAACACAGTGGAGGACAACACAGTGGAGGACAATACACTGGAGGACAATACACTGGAGGACAACACACTGGAGGACAATACACTGGAGAACAATACACTGGAGGACAACACACTGGAGAACAACACAGTGGTAGACCTCCACAACACAGTGGTAGACCTCCACAACACAGTGGTAGACCTCCACAACACAGTGGTAGACCTCCACAACACAGTGGTGGACCTCCACAACACAGTGGAAGACCTCCACAACACAGTGGAAGACCTCCACAACACAGTGGTAGACCTCCACAACACAGTGGTAGACCTCCACAACACAGTGGTGGACCTCCACAACACAGTGGAAGACCTCCACAACACAGTGGAAGACCTCCACAACACAGTGGAAGACCTCCACAACACAGTGGTAGACCACAGTGGTAGACCTCCACAACACAGTGGTAGACCTCCACAACACAGTGGTAGACCTCCACAATAAACACACACCCAGAAGTGAAGTGAGGACAGCTGCTCCTCAATCACTCAGATTTAACCAACAACTAAGAGGTTGTTGCTGGAGGTTAGGTTGAACTTGACAAGACACTGGAGGACAAGACACTGGAGGACAAGACACTGGAGGACAAGACACTGGAGGACAAGCCACTGGAGGACAACACACTGGAGGACAACACACTGGAGGACAACACACTGGAGGACAACACAGTGGTAGACCTCCACAACACAGTGGAGGACAACACACTGGAGGACAACACAGTGGAGGACAATACACTGGAGGACAATACACTGGAGGACAACACACTGGAGGACAATACACTGGAGAACAATACACTGGAGAACAACACACTGGAGAACAACACAGTGATAGACCTCCACAATACACTGGTGGACAACACACTGGTGGACAACACACTGGTAGACCTCCACAACACAGTGGTATACCTCCACAACACAGTGGTATACCTCCACAACACAGTGGTAGACCTCCACAACACAGTGGTAGACCTCCACAACACAGTGGTAGACCTCCACAACACAGTGCTAGACCTCCACAACACAGTGGAAGACCTCCACAACACAGTGGTAGACCTCCACAACACAGTGATAGACCTCCACAACACAGTGGAAGACCTCCACAACACAGTGGTAGTCCTCCACAACACAGTGATAGACCTCCACAACACAGTGGTGGACCTCCACAACACAGTGATAGACCTCCACAACACAGTGGTAGACCTCCACAACACAGTGGAAGACCTCCACAACACAGTGGTAGACCACAGTGGTAGACCTCCACAACACAGTGGTAGACCTCCACAATAAACACACACCCAGAAGTGAAGTGAGGACAGCTGCTAGTCGATAGAATGGAGATTCACCTCAATCACTCAGATTTAACCAACAACTAAGAGGTTGTTGCTGGAGGTTAGGTTGAACTCTACATCTGTGTTGTCTGACAGTGGATTGTGTTGTAGGTTAGGTTGAACTCTACAGCTGTGTTGTTGGAGGTTAGGTTGAACTCTACATCTGTGTTGTTGTGGATTGTGTTGTAGGTTAGGTTGAACTCTACATCTGTGTGGTTGTGGATTGTGTTGTAGGTTAGGTTGAACTCTACATCTGTGTTGTTGTGGATTGTTTTGTAGGTTAGGTTGAACTCTACAGCTGTGTTGTTGTGAATTGTTTTGTGTGCTTCCATTAAGATCAAAGCTTGCGTCCCAAATGGCAGGATATTCCCTATATAGTTCCCTACATTTGACCAGGGCCCTATGAAGGATACAAGTGACATTTGGGGCAAAGGTCAAAGTTTCTGGGGTTCCTGTGGTGCTGTGCTTCTTACAATACTTCCTGCTGAACAACAGAGCGTCCCTTCTCCTCGTGTGTGTGTGTGTGTGTGTGTGTGTGTGTGTCACAATGAGAGGAGTGATCAAGGAGGAGAGAAGCAATCGGGTGGTGTTGTGTTGCTGAGGCTACCAGTGACTGAGGCTGTGCGGGTGGATGAATACAGTAAGAGAAGGAGAGACTGATACCTGGGCTGGCTAAATACAGTAAGGGAAGGAGTGACTGATATCTGGGCTGGCTGAATACAGTAAGGGAAGGAGAGACTGATACCTGGGCTGGCTGAATACAGTAAGAGAAGGAGAGACTGATACCTGGGCTGGCTGAATACAGTAAGGGAAGGAGAGACTGATACCTGGGCTGGCTGAATACAGTAAGAGAAGGAGAGACTGATACCTGGGCTGGCTAAATACAGTAAGGGAAGGAGAGACTGATACCTGGGCTGGCTAAATACAGTAAGGGAAGGAGTGACTGATATCTGGGCTGGCTGAATACAGTAAGGGAAGGAGTGACTGATACCTGAGCTGGCTGAATACAGTAAGGGAAGGAGAGACTGATACCTGGGCTGGCTGAATACAGTAAGAGAAGGAGAGACTGATACCTGGGCTGGCTGAATACAGTAAGAGAAGGAGAGACTGATACCTGGGCTGGCTGAATACAGTAAGAGAAGGAGAGACTGATACCTGGGCTGGCTGAATACAGTAAGAGAAGGAGAGACTGATACCTGGGCTGGCTGAATACAGTAAGGGAAGGAGAGACTGATACCTGGGCTGGCTGAATACAGTAAGAGAAGGAGAGACTGATACCTGGGCTGGCTGAATACAGTAAGAGAAGGAGAGACTGATACCTGGGCTGGCTGAATACAGTAAGAGAAGGAGAGACTGATACATGGGCTGGCTGAATACAGTAAGAGAAGGAGAGACTGATACCTGGGCTGGTTGAATACAGTAAGGGAAGGAGAGACTGATACCTGGGCTGGCTGAATACAGTAAGGGAAGGAGAGACTGATACCTGGGCTGGCTGAATACAGTAAGGGAAGGAGAGACTGATACCTGGGCTGGCTGAATACAGTAAGAGAAGGAGAGACTGATACCTGGGCTGGCTGAATACAGTAAGAGAAGGAGAGACTGATACCTGGGCTGGCTGAATACAGTAAGAGAAGGAGAGACTGATACCTGGGCTGGCTGAATACAGTAAGGGAAGGAGAGACTGATACCTGGGCTGGCTGAATACAGTAAGAGAAGGAGAGACTGATACCTGGGCTGGCTGAATACAGTAAGAGAAGGAGAGACTGATACCTGGGCTGGCTGAATACAGTAAGGGAAGGAGAGACTGATACCTGGGCTGGCTGAATACAGTAAGGGAAGGAGAGACTGATACCTGGGCTGGCTGAATACAGTAAGAGAAGGAGAGACTGATACCTGGGCTGGCTGAATACAGTAAGAGAAGGAGAGACTGATACCTGGGCTGGCTGAATACAGTAAGAGAAGGAGAGACTGATACCTGGGCTGGCTGAATACAGTAAGAGAAGGAGAGACTGATACCTGGGCTGGCTGAATACAGTAAGGGAAGGAGAGACTGATACCTGGGCTGGCTGAATACAGTAAGGGAAGGAGAGACTGATACCTGGGCTGGCTGAATACAGTAAGAGAAGGAGAGACTGATACCTGGGCTGGCTGAATACAGTAAGGGAAGGAGAGACTGATACCTGGGCTGGCTGAATACAGTAAGAGAAGGAGAGACTGATACCTGGGCTGGCTGAATACAGTAAGAGAAGGAGAGACTGATACCTGGGCTGGCTGAATACAGTAAGAGAAGGAGAGACTGATACCTGGGCTGGCTGAATACAGTAAGGGAAGGAGAGACTGATACCTGGGCTGGCTGAATACAGTAAGAGAAGGAGAGACTGATACCTGGGCTGGCTGAATACAGTAAGAGAAGGAGAGACTGATACCTGGGCTGGCTGAATACAGTAAGAGAAGGAGAGACTGATACCTGGGCTGGCTGAATACAGTAAGAGAAGGAGAGACTGATACCTGGGCTGGCTGAATACAGTAAGAGAAGGAGAGACTGATACCTGGGCTGGCTGAATACAGTAAGGGAAGGAGAGACTGATACCTGGGCTGGCTGAATACAGTAAGAGAAGGAGAGACTGATACCTGGGCTGGCTGAATACAGTAAGGGAAGGAGAGACTGATACCTGGGCTGGCTGAATACAGTAAGGGAAGGAGAGACTGATACCTGGGCTGGCTGAATACAGTAAGAGAAGGAGAGACTGATACCTGGGCTGGCTGAATACAGTAAGAGAAGGAGAGACTGATACCTGGGCTGGCTGAATACAGTAAGGGAAGGAGAGACTGATACCTGGGCTGGTTGAATACAGTAAGAGAAGGAGAGACTGATACCTGGGCTGGTTGAATACAGTAAGGGAAAAAAAAGTTCCAAAAGAGTTCTTCAGGTGTCCCCATAGAATAAATCAAATCAAATGTATTTATAAAGCCCTTCGTACATCAGCTGATGTCTCAAAGTGCTGTACAGAAACCCAGCCTAAAACCCCCAACAGGAAGCAATGCAGGTGTAGAAGCACGGTGGCTAGGAAAAACTCCCTAGAAAGGCCAGAACCTAGGAAGAAACCTAGAGAGGAACCAGGCTCTGAGGGGTGGCCTGTCCTCTTCTGGCTGTACCAGGTGGAGATTAGAAACCTAGAGAGGAACCAGGCTCTGAGGGGTGGCCAGTCCTCTTCTGGATGTGCCGAATGGAGATTAGAAACCTAGAGAGGAACCAGGCTCTGAGGGGTGGCCAGTCCTCTTCTGGCTGTACCAGGTGGAGATTAGAAACCTAGAGAGGAACCAGGCTATGAGGGGTGGCCAGTCCTCTTCTGGCTGTACCAGGTGGAGATTATAAACCTAGAGAGGAACCAGGCTATGTGGGGTGGCCTGTCCTCTTCTGGCTGTACCAGGTGGAGATTAGAAACCTAGAGAGGAACCAGGCTATGAGGGGTGGCCAGTCCTCTTCTGGCTGTACCAGGTGGAGATTAGAAACCTAGAGAGGAACCAGGCTCTGAGGGGTGGCCAGTCCTCTTCTGGATGTGCCGAATGGAGATTAGAAACCTAGAGAGGAACCAGGCTCTGAGGGGTGGCCAGTCCTCTTCTGGCTGTACCAGGTGGAGATTAGAAACCTAGAGAGGAACCAGGCTATGAGGGGTGGCCAGTCCTCTTCTGGCTGTACCAGGTGGAGATTAGAAACCTAGAGAGGAACCAGGCTATGAGGGGTGGCCAGTCCTCTTCTGGATGTGCCAGGTGGAGATTAGAAACCTAGAGAGGAACCAGGCTATGAGGGGTGGCCAGTCCTCTTCTGGCTGTACCAGGTGGAGATTATAAACCTAGAGAGAGGAACCGGGCTCTGAGAGGAGGCCAGTCCTCTTCTGGCTGTGCCAGGTGGAGATTATAAACCTAGAGAGGAACCAGGCTCTGAGGGGTGGCCAGTCCTCTTCTGGCTGTACCAGGTAGAGATTATAAACCTAGAGAGGAACCAGGCTCTGAGGGGTGGCCAGTCCTCTTCTGGATGTGCTGGGTGGAGATTATGGCCACGAAGGCCTGATTGTTCTTCCCTTTTTAGTTCCATGTAGAACATTTTCCACAGAGGGTTCTACCTGGAACTCAAAAGGGTTCTACCTGGAACTCAAAAGGGTTCTACATGGAACTCAAAAGGGTTCTACCTGGAACCAAAAAGGATTCTTCGGAGGGTAGTTCTATGGGGACAGCCGAAGAACCCTTTTAGGTTCTAGATAGCACCATTTGTAAGGAGGAGAGACTTGGCTCTCTGAATACTGTAGAGGACGATGCTGAAACGAAGCTGTTTCTGAAACCCTGGCTCTGTCCTTGGTACACTTTCAGGTACAGCCGTGGACTTAGACAGGGTCTCTCACAGGGTTGGGGAAGGGGGCAGGCAAAAGCCCCACTTTTTTTTCTCCATTGGAGGGCCAAGACCCCAACTTAATTCTTAACACTGTTTCCACTCCCCAACAACCTGCCTCTCAGAGGATCTAGAGAGTAACCTTACGCCATATCCCTCCGCTCTGTATTCATTCTGGTGCGTTCTTCATGCCTGGGCAAGTGTGTATTTTAGGTTCTGTTCTCGGCTGCCTGGTCTTATACCCAGGACGTGTGGGTGTGTTGAGACGACTGGGGGTGTGGCTGTGAAACACTTCCTGTTAGTACACACCCTGTCACACACACACACACTCAGGCGTTGTGCATACTGCTGACTCGTGTGTGTGTGTGTGTGTGTGTGTGTGTGTGTGTGTGTGTGTGTGTGTGTGTGTGTGTGTGTGTGTGTGTGTGTGTGTGTGTGTGTGTGTGTGTGTGTGTGTGTGTGTGTGTGTGTGTGTGTGTGTGTGTGTGTGCGCGCGCGCGTAAGCCTCAAGGCAAGATGCAAGGCAACACCTCACTGATAACCAGTCACCACCAGGACATTACAGGAAGGACAAAGAGGTTATAATTAGCATGTTTCTTGTAGCTGGGTGTTGCCAGTGTTTTCCATAGCACCATAAAGCTACCTCTGATTAGCATGTAGCTGGGTGTTGACAGTGTTTACCACAGCACCATAAAGCTACCTCTGATTAGCATGTAGCTGGGTGTTGACAGTGTTTACCACAGCACCATAAAGCTACCTCTGATTAGCATGTAGCTGGGTGTTGACAGTGTTTACCACAGCACCATAAAGCTACCTCTGATTAGCATGTAGCTGGGTGTTGACAGTGTTTACCACAGCACCATAAAGCTATCTCTGATTAGCATGTAGCTGGGTGTTGACAGTGTTTACCACAGCACCATAAAGCTACCTCTGATTAGCATGTCGCTGGGTGTTGACAGTGTTTACCACAGCACCATAAAGCTATCTCTGATTAGCATGTCGCTGGGTGTTGACAGTGTTTACCACAGCACCATAAAGCTACCTCTGATTAGCATGTAGCTGGGTGTTGACAGTGTTTACCACAGCACCATAAAGCTACCTCTGATTAGCGTGTTTCAGAGATACTGTTGTTTTGCCAGTTGTAAAGCAAAAAAGGTGTGTGACACAAAGCCAACGGTCTGACATGTTATCATCATCAACAACAACAACAAACGCACCAGTTAAAGGTACGAGTCATTAGTGTGATTTGCAGATTACAGGAAGATAGTTAGATGGCATAGTCCTCCTCTTCAGCTAGCCCGACCTCCTACAGAACGCAAATGATGAGTCGTTAACAGACTTTGATTACTTCTGTTGAAGGTCTTTGAATTTCTTTAAGATTTTTGGAAATAATAACTTTTTTTTTTTTTAAATTAACATTTCTGCCCGACGGAGCAGATGTGATGTCATCGGTTCTTCTGCTGTTTGATGCCGTGCAACCGTGGTAATTATTATCGTTCATAGCCCCACCAAAAACACACATGGCAGTGTGTCAAGTAACGATCAGGGCACATTTTTGGCATGAATTGCTTTGCAAAAGTGTTTGATTGTAAATGGAAACATTTCTCTCAGAAAGAGTTCCTGTCCTATCAAAGCTCTTAACTTAAAAACTGAGAGGAAAATATAACTACAGTCTTCTGTCTGTCTGTATATTACTGTTGTTGTTGTTGTTGTTGTTGTTGTTGTTGTTGTTGTTGTTGTAATGAACCATTAACTAGTCTTCTGTCTGTCTGTATATTACTGTTGTTGTTGTTGTTGTTGTTGTTGTTGTTGTTGTTGTTGTTGTAATGAACCATTAACTAGTCTTCTGTCTGTATATTACTGTTGTAATGAACCATTAACTAGTCTTCTGTCTGTCTGTATATTACTGTTGTTGTTGCTGTGAAACATTAACTAGTCTTCTGTCTGTCTGTATATTACTGTTGTAATGAACCATTAACTAGTCTTCTGTCTGTCTGTATATTACTGTTGTAATGAACCATTAACTAGTCTTCTGTCTGTCTGTATATTACTGTTGTTGTAATGAATCATTAACTAGTCTTCTGTCTGTCTGTATATTACTGTTGTAATGAACCATTAACTAGTCTTCTGTCTGTCTGTATATTACTG
Source organism: Oncorhynchus mykiss (assembly GCF_013265735.2). NCBI lineage: Eukaryota > Metazoa > Chordata > Actinopteri > Salmoniformes > Salmonidae > Oncorhynchus > Oncorhynchus mykiss. Next base: position 5,062,315 of record NC_048585.1, read on the forward strand.
TTGTTGTAATGAACCATTAACTAGTCTTCTGTCTGTCTGTATATTACTGTTGTTGTAATGAACCATTAACTAGTCTTCTGTCTGTATATTACTGTTGTTGTAATGAACCATTAACTAGTCTTCTGTCTGTCTGTATATTACTGTTGTTGTAATGAACCATTAACTAGTCTTCTGTCTGTGTATTACTGTTGTTGGAATGAACCATTAACTAGTCTTCTGTCTGTCTGTATATTACTGTTGTTGTAATGAACCATTAACTAGTCTTCTGTCTGTCTGTATATTACTGTTGTTGTAATGAACCATTAACTAGTCTTCTGTCTGTCTGTGTATTACTGTTGTTGTAATGAACCATTAACTAGTCTTCTGTCTGTATATTACTGTTGTTGTAATGAAACATTAACTAGTCTTCTGTCTGTCTGTATATTACTGTTGTTGTAATGAACCATTAACTAGTCTTCTGTCTGTATATTACTGTTGTAATGAACCATTAACTAGTCTTCTGTCTGTCTGTATATTACTGTTGTTGTAATGAAACATTAACTAGTCTTCTGTCTGTCTGTATATTACTGTTGTTGTAATGAACCATTAACTAGTCTTCTGTCTGTATATTACTGTTGTAATGAACCATTAACTAGTCTTCTGTCTGTCTGTATATTACTGTTGTTGTAATGAACCATTAACTAGTCTTCTGTCTGTATATTACTGTTGTAATGAAACATTAACTAGTCTTCTGTCTGTCTGTATATTACTGTTGTAATGAACCATTAACTAGTCTTCTGTCTGTCTGTATATTACTGTTGTAATGAAACATTAACTAGTCTTCTGTCTGTCTGTATATTACTGTTGTTGTAATGAACCATTAACTAGTCTTCTGTCTGTATATTACTGTTGTAATGAACCATTAACTAGTCTTCTGTCTGTCTGTATATTACTGTTGTTGTAATGAACCATTAACTAGTCTTCTGTCTGTCTGTATATTACTGTTGTAATGAACCATTAACTAGTCTTCTGTCTGTCTGTATATTACTGTTGTAATGAAACATTAACTAGTCTTCTGTCTGTCTGTATATTACTGTTGTTGTAATGAAACATTAACTAGTCTTCTGTCTGTGTCACGTCCTGACCTTAGCTCCTTTTTTGTATGTCTCTATTTTAGGTTGGTCAGGGTGTGAGTTGGGGTGGGCATTCTATGTTTGTATTTCTATGTGTTTGGCCTGGTATGGTTCCCAATCAGAGGCAGCTGTCAATCGTTGTCTCTGATTGAGAACCATACTTAGGCAGCCTTTTTTCGCCCTTGAGTTGTGGGTAGTTGTTTTCTGTTTCTGTCTCTGTACCAGACAGGACTGTTTCGTTTGTTCCGTTTTTGTTATTTTTGTTCTAGTGTTCAGTGTAATTATAAGATCATGAACACGTACTGCGCTGCATATTGGTCCGATCCTTCCTCCTCCTCAGAAGAGGAAGACAACAATCATTGCAGCGCAGCAGTAATACAATGTAGTCTAGACCCATCTATACCCATCTAGACCCATCTAGACCCATCTAGACCCATCTATACCCATCTATACCCATCTAGACCCATCTATACCCATCTAGACCCATCTATACCCATCTAGACCCATCTAGACCCATCTATACCCATATAGACCCATCTAGACCCATCTAGACCCATCTAGACCCATCTATACCCATCTATACCCATCTATACCCATCTATACCTATATATACCCATCTAGACCCATCTATACTCATCTATACCCATCTATACTCATCTATACTCATCTATACCCATCTATACCCATCTAGACCCATCTAGACCCATCTAGACCCATCTATACCATCTATACCATCTATACCATCTAGACCCATCTAGACCCATCTATACCCATCTATACCCATCTATACCCATCTAGACCCATCTAGACCCATATATACCATCTAGACCCATCTAGACCCATCTAGACCCATCTAGACCCATCTACACCCATTTAGACCCATATATACCCATCTAGACCCATATATAGCCATCTAGACCCATCTACACCCATATATACCCATCTATATCCATCTACACCCATCTATATCCATCTAGACCCATCTAGACCCATCTATACCCATCTATACCCATCTATACCCATCTACACCCATATATACCCATCTAGACCCATCTACACCCATCTATATCCATCTAGACCCATCTAGACCCATCTAGACCCATCTATACCCATCTATACCCATCTAGACCCATCTAGACCCATCTAGACCCATCTACCCCGGGAGAATGTACACAAGATCAGATGAGAATGAAATGTACAGCAGTAGATATCTTACAGTGAGCTGTGTTGAGAATCCAGTGTATAAATACATAAGCAGTGTGTGTGTGTGTGTGTGTGTGAGTATGAGGTGTGTTTGATAGCTTGTGTGAGTGACTGTGTATCACCTGGTAGACGGCTAGGGATGGCCGTTCAACAGTCTGGTGGTGATAGAAGCTGTTCAACAGTCTGATGGTGATAGAAGCTGTTCAACAGTCTGATGGTAATAGAAGCTGTTCAACAGTCTGATGGAGATAGAAGCTGTTCAACAGTCTGATGGAGATAGAAGCTGTTCAACAGTCTGATGGTAATAGAAGCTGTTCAACAGTCTGATGGTAATAGAAGCTGTTCAACAGTCTGATGGAGATAGAAGCTGTTCAACAGTCTGATGGAGATAGAAGCTGTTCAACAGTCTGATGGAGATAGAAGCTGTTCAACAGTCTGATGGTGATAGAAGCTGTTCAACAGTCTGATGGTGATAGAAGCTGTTCAACAGTCTGATGGTGATAGAAGCTGTTCAACAGTCTGATGGTCTGGTGATAGAAGCTGTTCAACAGTCTGATGGTGATAGAAGCTGTTCAACAGTCTGATGGTGATAGAAGCTGTTCAACAGTCTGATGGTGATAGAAGCTGTTCAACAGTCTGATGGTCTGGTGATAGAAGCTGTTCAACAGTCTGATGGTCTGGTAATAGAAGCTGTTCAACAGTCTGATGGTCTGGTGATAGAAGCTGTTCAACAGTCTGATGGTAATAGAAGCTGTTCAACAGTCTGATGGTGATAGAAGCTGTTCAACAGTCTGATGGTGATAGAAGCTGTTCAACAGTCTGATGGTCTGGTAATAGAAGCTGTTCAACAGTCTGATGGTCTGGTAATAGAAGCTGTTCAACAGTCTGATGGTCTGGTGATAGAAGCTGTTCAACAGTCTGATGGTGATAGAAGCTGTTCAACAGTCTGATGGTCTGGTAATAGAAGCTGTTCAACAGTCTGATGGTGATAGAAGTTGTTCAACAGTCTGATGGTGATAGAAGCTGTTCAACAGTCTGATGGTGATAGAAGCTGTTCAACAGTCTGATGGTCTGGTGATAGAAGCTGTTCAACAGTCTGATGGTGATAGAAGCTGTTCAACAGTCTGATGGTGATAGAAGCTGTTCAACAGTCTGATGGTGATAGAAGCTGTTCAACAGTCTGATGCTGATAGAAGCTGTTCAACAGTCTGATGGTCTGGTAATAGAAGCTGTTCAACAGTCTGATGGTGATAGAAGCTGTTCAACAGTCTGATGCTGATAGAAGCTGTTCAACAGTCTGATGGTCTGGTAATAGAAGCTGTTCAACAGTCTGATGGTGATAGAAGCTGTTCAACAGTCTGATGGTAATAGAAGCTGTTCAACAGTCTGATGGTGATAGAAGCTGTTCAACAGTCTGATGGTCTGGTAATAGAAGCTGTTCAACAGTCTGATGGTAATAGAAGCTGTTCAACAGTCTGATGGTAATAGAAGCTGTTCAACAGTCTGATGGTGATAGAAGCTGTTCAACAGTCTGATGGTGATATAAGCTGTTCAACAGTCTGATGGTAATAGAAGCTGTTCAACAGTCTGATGGTGATAGAAGCTGTTCAACAGTCTGATGGTGATAGAAGCTGTTCAACAGTCTGATGGTCTGGTGATAGAAGCTGTTCAACAGTCTGATGGTCTGGTAATAGAAGCTGTTCAACAGTCTGATGGTGATAGAAGCTGTTCAACAGTCTGATGGTAATAGAAGCTGTTCAACAGTCTGATGGTCTGGTGATAGAAGCTGTTCAACAGTCTGATGGTAATAGAAGCTGTTCAACAGTCTGATGCTGATAGAAGCTGTTCAACAGTCTGATGCTGATAGAAGCTGTTCAACAGTCTGATGGTAATAGAAGCTGTTCAACAGTCTGATGGTGATAGAAGCTGTTTAACAGTCTGATGGTAATAGAAGCTGTTCAACAGTCTGATGGTGATAGAAGCTGTTTAACAGTCTGATGGTGATAGAAGCTGTTCAACAGTCTGATGGTCTGGTGATAGAAGCTGTTCAACAGTCTGATGGTAATAGAAGCTGTTCAACAGTCTGATGGTGATAGAAGCTGTTCAACAGTCTGATGCTGATAGAAGCTGTTCAACAGTCTGATGGTAATAGAAGCTGTTCAACAGTCTGATGGTCTGGTGATAGAAGCTGTTCAACAGTCTGATGGTCTGGTGATAGAAGCTGTTCAACAGTCTGATGCTGATAGAAGCTGTTCAACAGTCTGATGGTAATAGAAGCTGTTCAACAGTCTGATGGTAATAGAAGCTGTTCAACAGTCTGATGGTAATAGAAGCTGTTCAACAGTCGTATGGTTATAGAAGCTGTTCAACAGTCTGATGGTAATAGAAGCTGTTCAACAGTCTGATGGTGATAGAAGCTGTTCAACAGTCTGATGGTAATAGAAGCTGTTCAACAGTCTGATGGTGATAGAAGCTGTTCAACAGTCTGATGGTAATAGAAGCTGTTCAACAGTCTGATGGTGATAGAAGCTGTTCAACAGTCTGATGGTAATAGAAGATGTTCAACAGTCTGATGGTGATAGAAGCTGTTCAACAGTCTGATGCTGATAGAAGCTGTTCAACAGTCTGATGGTAATAGAAGCTGTTTAACAGTCTGATGGTGATAGAAGCTGTTCAACAGTCTGATGGTCTGGTGATAGAAGCTGTTCAACAGTCTGATGGTCTGGTAATAGAAGCTGTTCAACAGTCTGATGGTGATAGAAGCTGTTCAACAGTCTGATGGTAATAGAAGCTGTTCAACAGTCTGATGGTCTGGTGATAGAAGCTGTTCAACAGTCTGATGGTAATAGAAGCTGTTCAACAGTCTGATGCTGATAGAAGCTGTTCAACAGTCTGATGCTGATAGAAGCTGTTCAACAGTCTGATGGTCTGGTGATAGAAGCTGTTCAACAGTCTGATGGTAATAGAAGCTGTTCAACAGTCTGATGCTGATAGAAGCTGTTCAACAGTCTGATGCTGATAGAAGCTGTTCAACAGTCTGATGGTAATAGAAGCTGTTCAACAGTCTGATGGTGATAGAAGCTGTTTAACAGTCTGATGGTAATAGAAGCTGTTCAACAGTCTGATGGTGATAGAAGCTGTTTAACAGTCTGATGGTGATAGAAGCTGTTCAACAGTCTGATGGTCTGGTGATAGAAGCTGTTCAACAGTCTGATGGTAATAGAAGCTGTTCAACAGTCTGATGGTGATAGAAGCTGTTCAACAGTCTGATGCTGATAGAAGCTGTTCAACAGTCTGATGGTAATAGAAGCTGTTCAACAGTCTGATGGTGATAGAAGCTGTTCAACAGTCTGATGGTAATAGAAGCTGTTCAACAGTCTGATGGTGATAGAAGCTGTTCAACAGTCTGATGGTAATAGAAGCTGTTCAACAGTCTGATGGTAATAGAAGCTGTTCAACAGTCTGATGGTTATAGAAGCTGTTCAACA
>NC_048585.1:5073117-5085617 GCF_013265735.2 Oncorhynchus mykiss
TGTCTATACATCTATAGTGACTGGAACTAATGTCTATAGTGACTGGAACTAATGTCTATAGTGACTAGAACTCATGTCTATAGTGACTGGAACTCATGTCTATAGTGACTGGAACTAATGTCTATAGTGACTGGAACTAATGTCTATACATCTATAGTGACTGGAACTAATGTCTATAGTGACTGGAACTAACGTCTATAGTGACTGGAACTAACGTCTATAGTGACTGGAACTAATGTCTATACATCTATAGTGACTGGAACTAATGTCTATAGTGACTGGAACTAATGTCTATAGTGACTGGAACTAATGTATATAGTGACTGGAACTAATGTCTATAGTGACTGGAACTAATGTCTATAGTGACTGGAACTAATGTCTATACATCTATAGTGACTGGAACTAATGTCTATAGTGACTGGAACTAATGTATATAGTGACTGGAACTAATGTCTATACATCTATAGTGACTGGAACTAATGTCTATAGTCTCTGGAACTAACGTCTATAGTGACTGGAACTAATGTATATAGTGACTGGAACTAATGTATATAGTGACTGGAACTAATGTCTATAGTGACTGGAACTAATGTATATAGAGACTGGAACTAATGTCTATAGTGACTGGAACTAATGTCTATAGTGACTGGAACTAATGTATATAGTGTCTGGAACTAACGTCTATAGTGACTGGAACTAATGTCTATACATCTATAGTGACTGGAACTAATGTCTATAGTGACTGGAACAAATGTCTATAGTGTCTGGAACTAACGTCTATAGTGACTGGAACTAATGTATATAGTGACTGGAACTAATGTCTATAGTGACTGGAACTAATGTCTATAGTGACTGGAACTAATGTCTATAGTGACTGGAACTCATGTCTATAGTGACTGGAACTCATGTCTATAGTGACTGGAACTAATGTCTATAGTGACTGGAACTAATGTCTATACATCTGTAGTGACTGGAACTAATGTCTATAGTGACTGGAACTAACGTCTATAGTGACTGGAACTAACGTCTACAGTGACTGGAACTAATGTCTATAGTGACTGGAACTAATGTCTATACATCTATAGTGACTGGAACTAATGTCTATAGTGTCTGGAACTAACGTCTATAGTGACTGGAACTAATGTCTATACATCTATAGTGACTGGAACTAATGTCTATAGTGTCTGGAACTAACGTCTATAGTGACTGGAACTAATGTATATAGTGACTGGAACTAATGTCTATAGTGACTGGAACTAATGTATATAGTGACTGGAACTAATGTCTATAGTGACTGGAACTAATGTCTATAGTGACTGGAACTAATGTCTATACATCTATAGTGACTGGAACTAATGTCTATAGTGACTGGAACTAATGTCTATAGTGACTAGAACTCATGTCTATAGTGACTGGAACTCATGTCTATAGTGACTGGAACTAATGTCTATAGTGACTGGAACTAATGTCTATACATCTATAGTGACTGGAACTAACGTCTATAGTGACTGGAACAAATGTCTATAGTGACTGGAACAAATGTCTATAGTGACTGGAACTAACGTCTATAGTGACTGGAACTAATGTCTATACATCTATAGTGACTGGAACTAATGTCTATAGTGACTGGAACTAATGTCTATACATCTATAGTGACTGGAACTAACGTCTATAGTGACTGGAACAAATGTCTATAGTGACTGGAACAAATGTCTATAGTGACTGGAACTAACGTCTATAGTGACTGGAACTAACGTCTATAGTGACTGGAACTAATGTCTATACATCTATAGTGACTGGAACTAATGTCTATAGTGACTGGAACTAATGTCTATAGTGACTGGAACTAACGTCTATAGTGACTGGAACTAATGTCTATAGTGACAGAAACTAAAGTTTAATATTTTACAGATCCACAACTCAACAGTCCTTCTCTCTATAACTGAAATACAGCACTCTGCAGTCCAATAAGTCAACAGTCCTTCTCTCTACGTTATTACCACGTTATTACCATGTTATTACCACGTAAGGACCAACAGTCCTCCTCTCTATAACTGAAATACAGCGCTCTGCAGTCCAATAAGTCAACAGTCCTTCTCTCTACGTTATTACCACGTTATTACCACGTTATTACCACGTTATTACCACGTAAGGACCAACAGTCCTCCTCTCTATAACTGAAATACAGCACTCTGCAGTCCAATAAGTCAACAGTCCTTCTCTCTACGTTATTACCACGTTATTACCATGTTATTACCACGTAAGGACCAACAGTCCTCCTCTCTATAACTGAAATACAGCGCTCTGCAGTCCAATAAGTCTGTTTATATATGACAGGCCATTGAACAATTCTTAAGTTATTACATGGTAGTTTACCATGTGATTACCATGTGTTTACCATGTTATTACCATGTTATTACCACGTTATTACCACGTTATTCCCACGTTATTCCCATGTTATTACCACGTTATTACCACGTTATTCCCATGTTATTACCATGTTATTCTCATGTTATTACCATGTTATTACCACATTACCATGTTATTACCACGTAAGGACCAACAGTCCTTCTCTCTATAACTGAAATACAGCGCTCTGCAGTCCAATAAGTCAACAGTCCTTCTCTCTACGTTATTACCACGTTATTACCACGTTATTACCACGTAAGGACCAACAGTCCTCCTCTCTATAACTGAAATACAGCACTCTGCAGTCCAATAAGTCAACAGTCCTTCTCTCTACGTTATTACCACGTTATTACCATGTTATTACCACGTAAGGACCAACAGTCCTCCTCTCTATAACTGAAATACAGCGCTCTGCAGTCCAATAAGTCTGTTTATATATGACAGGCCATTGAACAATTCTTAAGTTATTACATGGTAGTTTACCATGTGATTACCATGTGTTTACCATGTTATTACCATGTTATTACCACGTTATTACCACGTTATTCCCACGTTATTCCCATGTTATTACCACGTTATTACCACGTTATTCCCATGTTATTACCATGTTATTCTCATGTTATTACCATGTTATTACCACATTACCATGTTATTACCACGTAAGGACCAACAGTCCTCCTCTCTATAACTGAAATACAGCGCTCTGCAGTCCAATAAGTCTGTTTATATATGACAGGCCATTGAACAATTCTTAAGTTATTACATGGTAGTTTACCATGTTATTACCATGTTATTACCATGTTATTACATGGTAGTTTACCATGTTATTACATGGTAGTTTACCATGTTATTACCATGTTATTACCATGTTATTACATGTTAGTTTACCACGTTATGACCATGTTATGACCATGTTATGACCATGTTATGACCATGTTATGACCATGTTACGACCATGTTATGACCATGTGATTACCATGTGATTCTCATGTTATTCTCATGTTATTCTCATGTTATTACATGTTAGTTTACCATGGTATTACCACGTTATTACCAGATGTTGAGCTGGTTAACTGACCCTGGCCTCCTCTGCCTCTCTCTACAGGGTGACACCAGACACAGCGAATGATGCGTGAATACAAGTTAGTCGTCCTGGGCTCTGGAGGCGTGGGCAAGTCTGCTCTGGTAAGTCGTCCCTCTCTCTCCATCTGTCTTCAACCCCCCCCCCCCCCCCCCCCTTTGGGTTGCACAGGGCCGTAGGTTACCGAAATAGAACCTAGTTCCTCCTACTGGTTTCTTAAGGCTGTAGTATTCAGTACAGTGCTTGGTTAAGTTCCATAGATTACCTCGGGACCGGTGACGGTCCATGGACCTGGGGTTGAGAAACACTACTGGAACACAGCGTTTCTCCATCCTGGATCTGGGAACCCAACAAGGGGCGTATGTTTCTGCCCCTCAACTTGGTCCTGGGGACCCACATGTCTCTGCCCCTCAACCTGGTCCTGGGGACCCAATGAGGGGCGCATGTCTCTGCCCCTCATCCTGGACCTGGGGACCCAACGAGAGGCGCATGTCTCTGCTAACAGTACTAACACAGTAGATTGAACTCATTTACACTACTGGAACACAGCGTTTAACACTCTGTCTCTGACCAGAGGAACTGGGTTGTATAGTCTCTGCAGGCCTGGCGGTCCCTCTCTCCCAGGAGACCCATGTCCTTAGCTGGGTCACAGAGGGGTTGTGAGAACGTCAGCTGTCATCGTTTAGCATTCCTTCTATCACTCTATTTCTCCATCCCTCCATCACTATATCCCTCCCCCCTCCCTCCCTCCCTCCACCCCTCCCTCCCTCCCTCCCCCCCACCCTCCCTCCACCCCTCCCCTCCCTTCCTCCCTCCCTCCCCCCTCCCCTCCCCTCCACCCCTCCCCTCCTCCCTCCCTCCCCCCTCCACCCCTCCCTCCCCTCCTCCCTCCCTCCACCCCTCCCTCCCCACCCCTCCCTCCCCCCTCCCCCCTCCCCTCCCCTCCACCCCTCCCCTCCTCCCTCCCTCCACCCCTCCCTCCCCACCCGGGGATAGGAATAGAGTCCGGGGATAGGAATAGAGTCCGGGGATAGGAATAGAGGCCGGAGATATGACTAGAGGCCGGAGATAGGACTGGAGGCCGGGGATAGGAATAGAGGCCGGGGATAGGAATAGAGGCCGGGGATAGGAATAGAGGCCGGGGATAGGAATAGAGGCCGGGGATAGGAATAGAGGCCGGGGATAGGAATAGAGGCCGGAGTTAGGAATAGAGGCCGGAGTTAGGAATAGAGGCCGGGGATAGGAATAGAGGCCGGGGATAGGAATAGAGGCCGGGGATAGGAATAGAGGCCGGGGATAGGAATAGAGGCCGGGGATAGGAATAGAGGCCGGGGATAGGAATAGAGGCCGGAGATATGACTAGAGGCCGGAGATATGACTAGAGGCCGGGGATAGGAATAGAGGCCGGGGATAGGAATAGAGGCCGGGGATAGGAATAGAGGCCGGGGATAGGAATAGAGACCGGGGATAGGAATAGAGGCCGGGGATAGGAATAGAGGCCGGGGATAGGAATAGAGCCCGGAGTTAGGACTAGAGGCCGGAGTTAGGACTAGAGGCCGGAGTTAGGAATAGAGGCCGGAGATAGGAATAGAGGCCGGGGATAGGAATAGAGGCCGGGGATAGGAATAGAGGCCGGAGATAGGAATAGAGGCCGGGGATATGACTAGAGGCCGGAGATAGGACTAGAGGCCGGGGATAGGAATAGAGGCCGGGGATAGGAATAGAGGCCGGGGATAGGAATAGAGCCCGGGGATAGGAATAGAGGCCGGGGATAGGACTAGAGGCCGGAGTTAGGAATAGAGGCCGGAGATATGACTAGAGGCCGGGGATAGGAATAGAGGCCGGGGATAGGAATAGAGGCCGGGGATAGGAATAGAGGCCGGGGATAGGAATAGAGGCCGGAGATGTGAAAAGAGGTCAGATGCCATTAGATCTTCTGAACAGGCTGTTTATTGATCTGATAAAATACTTGCCATGTCATTCAGAGAGGAACCTCTAATGGCGACCCCTGTACATACTGCCATATAAAGACAGACTTTAACCTTCTGTCCCATTTTATAATGGCTATCGTGTTCTTTGGGTGACCCACACGTACTGTTTTATAAAGTAGCTCGGCCTTTTTTAGAATGGCTAACAATAGCATGTTTATCTCTCCATGTTGTCTGAATGTGTTGGTATTGTCTCTACGTAGGCTAACTTTCTCCTAGCGCACCAGGCTAGTAGTTCCATCCCACTGATCACCAACCGTGTGAGAGAGAGAGGTCCTACTGGTAACACCATGGAGTCATCCTACTATGGGAAGAACATCCCTCTACATCCCTCTATATCCCTCTACATCCCTCTATATCCCTCTACATCCCTCTATATCCCTCTACATCCCTCTACATCCCTTTATATCCCTCTACATCCCTCTATATCCCTCTACATCCCTCTATATCCCTCTACATCCCTCTACATCCCTCTATATCCCTCTATATCCCTCTACATCCCTCTACATCCCTCTACATCCCTCTATATCCCTCTACATCCCTCTACATCCCTCTATAACCCTCTATATCCCTCTATATCCCTCTATATCCCTCTACATCCCTCTACATCCCTCTACATTCCTCTATATCCCTCTACAACCCTCTACATCCCTCTCTTATCATCACTTCCTCCCCATTTCTCTCTCTCTGTCTCTCGGTCTTTCTCTCTCTCTCTCTGTCTCTCTCTCTCTCTCTCTCTCTCTCTGTCTTGTCTGTCTTGTCTGTCTTGTCTGTCTTGTCTGTCTGTCTGTCTGTCTGTCTGTCTGTGTCTGTCTCTCTCTCGGTGTCTCTCGGTCTCTCTCGGTCTCTCTCTCTCTCTCTCTCTCTCTCTCTCTACCTCTCTACGCTTGACCTCCCATTACATAGCAGGAATGCAGCCTCCCCCTGTATTGTCCATTAGTTCTAATTGGATCACTATAGAAGTGGTGGTGTAGAGAACTCCTAATTGGATCACTATAGAAGTGTTGGTGTAGAGAACTCCATTAGTTCTAATTGGATCACTATAGAAGTGATTGTGTAGAGAACTCCATTGGTTCTAATTGGATCCCTATAGAAGTGGTGGTGTAGAGAACTCCATTAGTTCTAATTGGATCCCTATATAAGTGGTGGTGTAGAGAACTCCATTAGTTCTAATTGGATCACTATAGAACTGTTGGTGTAGAGAACTCCATTAGTTCTAATTGGATCACTATATACAGTGCCTTGTGAAAGTATTCGGCCCCCTTGAACTTTGCGACATTTTGCCACATTTCAGGCTTCAAACATAAAGATATAAAACTGTATTTTTTTTGTGAAGAATCAACAACAAGTGGGACACAATCATGAAGTGGAACGACATTTATTGGATATTTCAAACTTTTTTAACAAATCAAAAACTGAAAAATTGGGAGTGCAAAATTATTCAGCCCCTTTACTTTCAGTGCAGCAAACTCTCTCCAGAAGTTCAGTGAGGATCTCTGAATGATCCAATGTTGACCTAAATGACTAATGATGATAAATACAATCCACCTGTGTGTAATCAAGTCTCTGTATAAATGCACCTGCACTGTGATAGTCTCAGAGGTCCGTTAAAAGTGCAGAGAGCATCATGAAGAACAAGGAACACACCAGGCAGGTCCGAGATACTGTTGTGAAGAAGTTTAAAGCCGGATTTGGATACAAAAAGATTTCCCAAGCTTTAAACATCCCAAGGAGCACTGTGCAAGCAATAATATTGAAATGGAAGGAGTATCAGACCACTGCAAATCTACCAAGACCTGGCCGTCCCTCTAAACTTTCAGCTCATACAAGGAGAAGACTGATCAGAGATGCAGCCAAGAGGCCCATGATCACTCTGGATGAACTGCAGAGATCTACAGCTGAGGTGGGAGACTCTGTCCATAGGACAACAATTAAGTCGTATATTGCACAAATCTGGCCTTTATGGAAGAGTGGCAAGAAGAAAGCCATTTCTTAAAGATATCCATAAAAAGTGTCGTTTAAAGTTTGCCACACGCCACCTGGGAGACACACCAAACATGTGGAAGAAGGGGCTCGGGTCAGATGAAACCAAAATTGAACTTTTTGGCAACAATGCAAAACGTTATGTTTGGCGTAAAAGCAAAACAGCTGAACACACCATCCCCACTGTCAAACATGTTGGTGGCAGCATCATGGTTTGGGCCTGCTTTTCTTCAGCAGGGACAGGGAAGATGGTTAAAATTGATGGGAAGATGGATGGAGCCAAATACAGGACCATTCTGGAAGAAAACCTGATGGAGTCTGCAAAAGACCTGAGACTGGGACGGAGATTTGTCTTCCAACAAGACAATGATCCAAAACATAAAGCAAAATCTACAATGGAATGGTTCAAAAATAAACATATCCAGGTGTTAGAATGGCCAAGTCAAAGTCCAGACCTGAATCCAATCAAGAATCTGTGGAAAGAACTGAAAACTGCTGTTCACAAATGCTCTCCATCCAACCTCACTGAGCTCGAGCTGTTTTGCAAGGAGGAATGGGAAAAAATGTCAGTCTCTCGATGTGCAAAACTGATAGAGACATACCCCAAGCGACTTACAGCTGTAATCGCAGCAAAAGGTGGCGCTACAAAGTATTAACTTAAGGGGGCTGAATAATTTTGCACGCCCAATTTTTCAGTTTTTGATTTGTTAAAAAAGTTTGAAATATCCAATAAATGTCGTTCCACTTCATGATTGTGTCCCACTTGTTGTTGATTCTTCACAAAAAAATACAGTTTTATATCTTTATGTTTGAAGCCTGAAATGTGGCAAAAGGTCGCAAAGTTCAAGGGGGCCGAATACTTTCGCAAGGCACTGTAAGTGGTGGTGTAGAGAACTCCATTAGTTCTAATTGGATCCCTATAGAAGTGGTGGTGTAGAGAACTCCATTAGTTCTAATTGGATCGAGAGAGAGAGAGAGAGAGAGAGAGACTCTTGTCAGAGTCCAGGCCACAGAGCGGTGCCTTGCCACAGCCCGTAACTAGGCAACGGGTGTAACAGTTACAGCGTGGGAACCAGGGCGCCACCGCGAGTGGGTTTCACACACAACCTCCCTTAGCTTTTTTTTCCCCCCCGGGACATGTGATTTACTGTAGAGAAAGGAACAGAGGACGAGGTGGAGCGTGAGCTAAAACCCCTCTCACAGAGACAGGGAACTCATGTGAAAAAAACTCTCACAGAGACAGGGAACTCATGTGAAATACCCTCTCACAGAGACAGGGAACTCATGTGAAATACCCTCTCACAGAGACAGGGAACTCATGTGGAAAACCCCTCTCACAGAGACAGGGAACTCATGTGAAAAACCCCTCTCACAGAGACAGGGAACTCATGTGAAAAACCCCTCTCACAGAGACAGGGAACTCATGTGGAAAACCCCTCTCACAGAGACAGGGAACTCATGTGGAAAACCCCTCTCACAGAGACAGGGAACTCATGTGGAAAACCCCTCTCACAGAGACAGGGAACTCATGTGGAAAACCCCTCTCACAGAGACAGGGAACTCATGTGGAAAACCCCTCTCACAGAGACAGGGAACTCATGTGATCCAGCTTCCCGAATCAGAACCATTCCAGATTTCCCCAGGACCAGATTGTGGCTGTAATGAAGAGCAGATAGTATAATCTTTACAGCCCTGTTTGGACCTGACCGGTCCCCATGGTGCTGATATTCACTATGGATATTTTAATACAGACACTAATGGAGCTAGTCTGCTGGACCAGAGGCTCATTGTAGAGTCATTCATAAATCTCCTGTTCCCTGATAGGGCTTCTAGCTAGAGCCACGTTTTGTTCGGAGGGAGGGAGGGAGGGAGGGAGGGAGGGAGGGAGGGAAGGAAGGAAGGGTAGAGAGGTAAAGGGGGTGGGAGGAAGGAAGGAAGGAAGGAAGGAAGGAAGGAAGGAAGGAAGGAAGGGTAGAGAGGTAAAGGGGGTGGGAGGAAGGAAGGAAGGAAGGAAGGAAGGGTAGAGAGGTAAAGGGGGTGGGAGGAAGGAAGGAAGGAAGGGTAAAGGGGGTGGGAGGAAGGAAGGAAGGGTAAAGGGGGTGGGAGGAAGGAAGGAAGGGAGGGAGGAAGGAAGGAAGGGTAAAGGGGGGTGTGAGGGAGGGAGATTCTGTCAGACTTTGTCTCTGACTGTTTATCTCAGGAAGGCAAAAATAATGGTGTTGCACAAAAAAAATAAAAAAGTCCAGTTGCCATGACAACAAATACAAATTCCATCTAGACACTGTTGCCTTAGAGCACACAATAAAACTATACATACCTCGGCCTAAACATCAGCACCAAGGGTAACTTCCACAACGCTGTGAACCATCTGAGAGACAAGGCAAGAAGGGCCTTCTACGCCATCAAAAGGAACATAAAATTCAACATACCAGTTAGGATTTGGCAAAAAAGACTTTATATATATATATATCAATAATTTATAGAACCCATTTCCCTCTATGTTTGTGAGGTCTGGGGTCCGCTCACCAACCAAGAATTCACAAAATGGGACAAACACCAAATTGAGACTCTGCATGCAGAATTCTGCAAAAATATCCTCCGTGTACAACGTAGAACACCAAATAATGCATGAAGAGCAGAATTAGGGCCGATACCCACTAATTATCAACATTCAGAAAAGAGCTGTTAAATTCTACAACCACCTAAAAGGAAGTTATTCACAAACCTTCCATAACAAAGCCATCACCTACAGAGAGATGAACCTGGAGAAGAGTCCCCTAAGCAAGCTGGTCCTGGGGCTCTGCTCACAAACACAAACACACCCTACAGAGCCCCAGGACAGCAGCACAATTAGACCCAACCAAATCATGAGAAAACAAAAATATAATTACTTGAATTAACAAAACTAGAATGCTATTTGGCCCTAAACAGAGAGTAGAATACCTGCCCATAGTGACTGACCCAAACTTAAGGAAAGCTTTGACTATGTACAGACTCAGTGAGCATAGCCTTGCTATTGAGAAAGGCCGCCGAGAGAAGACAGGCTATGTGCTCACTGCCCACAAAATGAGGTGGAAACTGAGCTGCACTTCCTAACCTCCTGTCCAACGTATGACCATATTAGAGACACTCAGATTACACAGATCCACAAAGAATTCGAAAACAAATACAATTTTGATAAACTCCCATATCTACTGGGTGAAATACCACAGTGTTCCATCACAGCAGCAAGATGTGTGACCTGTTGCCACAAGAAAAGGGCAACCAGTGAAGAACAAACACCATTGTAAATACAACCCATATTTATGTTGATTTATTCTCCCTTTTGTACTTTAACTATTTGCACATTGTTACAACACTGTATAGAGACATAATGTGACATTTGAAATGTCTTTATTCTTTCAAAACTAGTGTGAGTGTTAATGTTTACTGGACATTTATAATGTTTGAGAGAGATGAGTGAATGAGAGGATTTTTAATTTATTTTACCTTTATTTAACTAGTCAAGTCATTTAAGAACAAATTCTTATTTAGAAAGACTGCCTACAGGGCCAAACCCGGACGACGCTGGGCCAATTGTGCGCCGCCCCTATGGGACTCCCAATCACGGCCGGTTGGGATACAGCCTGGAGTCGAACCAGGGGCTGTAGTGACGCCACTAGCACTGAGACGCAGTGTCTTAGACCGCTGCGTCACTCGGGAGGATGAAGTGCTAACACCAGTCTCTCCTCTGCCAGGCTGGTCTTTCCACTGTCAGGCTGGTCTCTCCTCTGCCAGGCTGGTCTTTCCTCTGTCATCCTCTGGGTTAGGCTTTCCTCTCTCTGGCCGTCTTTCTCTCTCTCTCTCCCTCTCTCTCCTCTCTCTCCTCTCTCTCTCTCTCTCTCTCTGTCTCTCTCTCTCTCTCTCTCTCTCTCTCTCTGTCTCTCTCTCTGTCTCTCTCTCTCTCTCTCTCTCTCTCTCTGTCTCTCTCTCTCTCTCTCTCTCTCTCTGTCTCTCTCTGTCTCTCTCTCTCTATCTCTCTCTCTCTCTCTCTCTCTCTCTCGTAAGACAAATCAATCTAATCAACAGGTGTGAGTTCTGAGTCTGGAGGGAAGAGTGGATTTAATCTGATCACTGGTGTGAGTTCTGAGTCTGAAGGGAAGAGTGGATTTAATCTGATCACTGGTGTGAGTTCTGAGTCTGAAGGGAAGAGTGGATTTAATCTGATCACTGGTGTGAGTTCTGAGTCTGGAGGGAAGAGTGGGATTTAATCTGATCACTGGTGTGAGTTCTGAGTCTGAAGGGAAGAGTGGATTTAATCTGATCACTGGTGTGAGTTCTGAGTCTGGAGGGAAGAGTGGGATTTAATCTGATCACTGGTGTGAGTTCTGAGTCTGGAGGGAAGAGTGGATTTAATCTGATCACTGGTGTGAGTTCTGAGTCTGAAGGGAAGAGTGGATTTAATCTGATCACTGGTGTGAGTTCTGAGTCTGGAGGGAAGAGTGGATTTAATCTGATCACTGGTGTGAGTTCTGAGTCTGGAGGGAGGAGTGGATTTAATCTGATCACTGGTGTGAGTTCTGAGTCTGGAGGGAGGAGTGGATTTAATCTGATCACTGGTGTGAGTTCTGAGTCTGGAGGGAAGAGTGGATTTAATCTGATCACTGGTGTGAGTTCTGAGTCTGGAGGGAAGAGTGGATTTAATCTGATCACTGGTGTGAGTTCTGAGTCTGGAGGGAAGAGTGGGATTTAATCTGATCACTGGTGTGAGTTCTGAGTCTGGAGGGAAGAGTGGATTTAATCTGATCACTGGTGTGAGTTCTGAGTCTGAAGGGAAGAGTGGATTTAATCTGATCACTGGTGTGAGTTCTGAGTCTGGAGGGAAGAGTGGATTTAATCTGATCACTGGTGTGAGTTCTGAGTCTGGAGGGAAGAGTGGATTTAATCTGATCACTGGTGTGAGTTCTGAGTCTGGAGGGAAGAGTGGATTTAATCTGATCACTGGTGTGAGTTCTGAGTCTGGAGGGAAGAGTGGATTTAATCTGATCACTGGTGTGAGT
>NC_048585.1:5090617-5103117 GCF_013265735.2 Oncorhynchus mykiss
TGTTACAGAGGTACTGAGACAGACAGGACTGTTGTAGAGGTACTGAGACAGACAGGACTGTTGTAGAGGTACTGAGACAGACAGGACTGTTGTAGAGGTACTGAGACAGACAGGACTGTTGTAGAGGTACTGAGACAGACAGGACTGTTGTAGAGGTACTGAGACAGACAGGACTGTTGTAGAGGTACTGAGACAGACAGGACTGTTGTAGAGGTACTGAGACAGACAGGACTGTTGTAGAGGTACTGAGACAGACAGGACTGTTGTAGAGGTACTGAGACAGACAGGACTGTTGTAGAGGTACTGAGACAGACAGGACTGTTGTAGAGGTACTGAGACAGGACTGTTACAGAGGTACTGAGACAGACAGGACTGTTGTAGAGGTACTGAGACAGACAGGACTGTTGTAGAGGTACTGAGACAGGACTGTTACAGAGGTACTGAGACAGGACTGTTGTAGAGGTACTGAGACAGACAGGACTGTTGTAGAGGTACTGAGACAGACAGGACTGTTGTAGAGGTACTGAGACAGACAGGACTGTTGTAGAGGTACTGAGACAGACAGGACTGTTGTAGAGGTACTGAGACAGACAGGACTGTTGTAGAGGTACTGAGACAGACAGGACTGTTGTAGAGGTACTGAGACAGACAGGACTGTTGTAGAGGTACTGAGACAGACAGGACTGTTGTAGAGGTACTGAGACAGACAGGACTGTTGTAGAGGTACTGAGACAGACAGGACTGTTGTAGAGGTACTGAGACAGGACTGTTGTAGAGGTACTGAGACAGACAGGACTGTTGTAGAGGTACTGAGACAGACAGGACTGTTGTAGAGGTACTGAGACAGACAGGACTGTTGTAGAGGTACTGAGACAGACAGGACTGTTGTAGAGGTACTGAGACAGACAGGACTGTTACGGAGGAGAGACGTTCTTCCTATACTAAAGGAGAGGAGGGTAGCAACTAAAACATGGACAGGAAGTGGAAATCCCGTCTGTTTGACCAGGACCGTCATTACAGTGCAGCTGTTTCCTTTAGGGGTCCATGCTGTTGACAGATAGTGACCCCGGCTTTAAGTAAAGGAGGTTTTTCAACACGTCAGCAGAGTGACTGTAGTCAAGTGGCTGGTCCCAGATCTGTTTGTGTCGACTCCCTGCCGTTCTGAAAGAGTTGGCGAGACGGATCACAAACAGACCTGGGACCAGGCTGTAGATGGGTCAAGGTGGTCTCAGCCTGGTCCCAGATCTGTTTGTGTCGACTCCCTGCCGTTCTGTAAGAGTTGGCGAGACGGATCACAAACTGATCTGGGACCAGGCTGTAGATGGGTCAAGGTGGTCTTCGCCTGGTCCCAGATCTGTTTGTGTCGACTCCCTGCCGTTCTGTAAGAGTTGGCGAGACGGATCACAAACAGACCTGGGACCAGGCTGTAGATCGGTCCAGTTCTAGAGCCTTCTCAGTCAGATCTGTCGTGAGTCCTCACTGTCCAGTGGCTGAACCAGCGGCCTCACAGCGGGCTTCCCCTCTCACTGGTCATAAATGGAACGACCGCCCCATCCACCCCCCAATTAGGAACCTGGTGGAAGTAATGGACTGAACCAAGGCGTGGGCCCAGCGGGGGTGGAGGATGGTAATTACAGTGGAAGTCACTGGAAGTTACAGGCCTGGAAGTCACTGAGAGGGGTTTTGGGTCAAGGTGGAGGGAGGGAGGAGCGATAGGAGAATGGAATTGTTTCAGATGTACATCTAATAATGCCTTTATCTCTGTCTCTCTCTCTCTCTCTCTCTGTCTCTCTGTCTCTCTCTCTCTGTCTCCCTCTCTCTCTCTCTCTCTCTGTCTCTCTCTCTCTCTCTCTCTCTGTCCTCTCTCTCTGTCCTCTCTCTCTGTCCTCTCTCTGTCTCTCTCTGTCTCTCTCTGTCTCTCTCTGTCTCTCTCTGTCTCTCTCTCTCTGCAGCAAGTGGAGGTGGACGGGCAGCAGTGTATGCTGGAAATTCTGGACACTGCAGGGACGGTAAGAGACCTACAGGAGGAGGAGTTATGGTAGACCTACAGGAGGAGGAGTTATGGTAGACCTACAGGAGGAGGAGGAGGAGTTATGGTAGATCTACAGGAGGAGGAGTTATGGTAGACCTACAGGAGGAGGAGGAAGAGTTATGGTAGACCTACAGGAGGAGGAGTTATGGTAGACCTACAGGAGGAGGAGGAGTTATGGTAGACCTACAGGAGGAAGAGGAGGAGTTATGGTAGACCTACAGGAGGGGTGGAGGAGGAGAAGGGGGTGAATGGGTTATGGTAGACCTACAGGAGGAGGAGGAGGAGTTATGGTAGACTTACAGGAGGAGGAGGGGAGGAGTTATGGTAGACCTACAGGAGGAGGAGGAGGAGTTATGGTAGACCTACAGGAGGAGGAGGGGGAGGAGTTATGGTAGACTTACAGGAGGAGGGGGAGGAGTTATGGTAGACTTACAGGAGGAGGAGGGGGAGGAGTTATGGTAGACTTACAGGAGGAGGAGGGGGAGGAGTTATTGTAGACTTACAGGAGGCCGAGGGGGAGGAGTTATGGTAGACCTACGGGATGGGGGTTTACAGAGAAATGCTTACTACAGATTCATACAGTTCTACTGGGAACCATATTTACCATGACACAAGGAACAGGAAAGGGATAAGGATGCTCTCTCTGCTTCCTCAAACACCCCTTCCTCTTCCGCTGGCTGAGGAGAGATGGATGGAGGAGACAGAGAGAGAGAGACAGACAGAGAGAGAGAGACAGAGAGAGACAGACACAGAGAGAAACAGACACAGAGAGAGAGAGAGAGAGACAGACAGACAGACAGACAGACAGACACAGACAGACAGACAGACAGACAGACAGAGAGATACAGACAGACAAACAGACAGCGAGAGACAGACAGACAGACCCCTGTACTTCTCTGTGGTGGTGACAGGTGGCCAATGGACTCCTTGGTCTCTCTGTACCCGATTGGCTCCGCCCACACAGAGTTGGAGCCAAGATGGACGACAGTTTCTCAGTCCCCGTGACTGTTTCACAACAGAGGCTTGGCAATGATAGAGAACGCCTCTCACACAACATAATCCAATCTAAACAAACAGATTCCCTTATCACGACTCCTTAAATATACCCTCTTAAAAAAAAGATCCCCATTTATTTAAACCAAAATGACAAATCTGTGAAATGCACTTGTAAATTCAAGCTCAGAATCAGAATGTGTCGTCGTTCCAGTTGAATCTGGAGGACAGGGTCAGTGAGTACAGACCAAAATCATCTTCCTGTGAATATGAAAGAACGACACCAATAGAATCTTAGCCTGGGGTTTTCCCCCAATGAATGGAACGCTGTTGCTATGGCACCCTAATCCCTACATAGGGCGCTACTTCTGACCCGGTGCCCACATGGCTCTGTATCAAAAGTAGTGCACTATATAGGGAATAAGGTGCCGTTTGGGACTCAGATCATGTAACCTTTAAAAAAAAAAAAAAAAAAAATGTGTTTCATCTGTTTGGGAAACAGTTGGGTTTTGACTCTCACGCTACTGGCCACCATTGTAACAGTACTGACAACAGATATCACTTGTGAATTGCGAAGACGACCGTGCGAGCCACCCGGGTGACCTCTGGTTTTGTTAAACGTCTTTGTTTTGCACACAAGAGAATGGCAAGCACACACACACACACACACACACACACACAGACACACACAGACAGACAGACAGACAGACAGACAGACAGACAGACAGACAGACAGACAGACAGAGACACACACACACACACAGACACATAGACAGACACACACACACACACAGACACATAGACACACACAGACACACACACACAGACACACACAGACACACACACACAGGCGCACACACACACACACAGACACACACACACAATCACACACACACGCGCCTCCACCATCGCACCCCCACTCCTATCGCCCCCCCCCACTCCTATCACCCCGCCACGGTAGTCTCTAACAACACCTAATGGCCTTTGAGGTTCTGCCGTGGAAACAGTCTCCTTAGCGACGACGGTGGCCACCCCTCATTATCGTGACGCAGGGCGATGCAGAGGTGTTGTGGCAGGTTATTCATCTTGGAGGTCGTTACAGACTCACTACTGACAGCAGACAGAGATGACATGAACGACGAACAGAGAGAGAGAGAGATCAGCCTCCTCCACACTGTCTTCAACATCTCTACTGTGATCAGCCTCTTCCTCTTCCACACTGTCTTCAGTATCTCTACTGTGATCAGCCTCCTCCACACTGTCTTCAGTATCTCTACTGTGATCAGCCTCCTCCTCTTCCACACTGTCTTCAGTATCTCTACTGTGATCAGCCTCCTCCTCCTCCACCACACTGTCTTCAGTATCTCTACTGTGATCAGCCTCCTCCACCACACTGTCTTCAGTATCTCTACTGTGATCAGCCTCCTCCTCCACCACCACACTGTCTTCAGTATCTATACTGTGATCAGCCTCCTCCACACTGTCTTCAACATCTCTACTGTGATCAGCCTCCTCCTCCACACTGTCTTCAACATCTCTACTGGGATCAGCCTCCTCCTCCTCCTCCACACGGTCTTCAACATCTCTACTGTGATCAGCCTCCTCCTCCACACTGTCTTCAACATCTCTACTGTGATCAGCCTCCTCCTCCACACTATCTTCAGTATCTCTACTGTGATCAGCCTCCTCCTCCACACTATCTTCAGTATCTCTACTGTGATCAGCCTCCTCCTCCACCACCACACTGTCTTCAGTATATATACTGTGATCAGCCTCCTCCTCCACACTATCTTCAGTATCTCTACTGTGATCAGCCTCCTCCACCTCCACCACACTGTCTTCAGTATCTCTACTGTGATCAGCCTTCTCCTCCTCCCCCACACTGTCTTCAGTATCTCTACTGTGATCAGCCTCCTCCACCTCCTCCACACTGTCTTCAGTATCTCTACTGTGATCAGCCTTCTCCTCCTCCCCCACACTGTCTTCAGTATCTCTACTGTGATCAGCCTCCTCCTCCTCCACCACACTGTCTTCAGTATCTCTACTGTGATCAGCCTCCTCCTCCTCCACCACACTGTCTTCAGTATCTCTACTGTGATCTAACATCTTGTTAACTCAGTTGGAATGATACTGAGGCTCACCCCATGCCAGGTGATGGAAGTGTGCAGGGCAAATATTTACACAAGATAAAGAGAAAAGCATTGGATGGATCCTTGCCCATGTTATCATCCCTAATGACCAGGCTATAGATGGGATCCTTGCACATGTTATCATTCCTAATGACCAGGCTATAGATGGGATCCTTGCACATGTTATCATCTCTAATGACCAGGCTATAGATGGGATCCTTGCCCATGTTATCATCCCTAATGACCAGGCTATAGATGGGATCCTTGCACATGTTATCATTCCTAATGACCAGGCTATAGATGGGATCCTTGCCCATGTTATCATTCCTAATGACCAGGCTATAGATGGGATCCTTGCCCATGTTATCATCTCTAATGACCAGGCTATAGATGGGATCCTTGCCCATGTTATCATCTCTAATGACCAGGCTATAGATGGGATCCTTGCCCATGTTATCATCTCTAATGACCAGGCTATAGATGAGATCCTTGCACATGTTATCATTCCTAATGACCAGGTTATAGATGGGATCCTTGCCCATGTTATCATCTCTAATGACCAGGCTATAGATGAGATCCTTGCACATGTTATCATTCCTAATGACCAGGCTATAGATGGGATCCTTGCCCATGTTATCATCCCTAATGACCAGGCTATAGATGGGATCCTTGCACATGTTATCATTCCTAATGACCAGGCTATAGATGGGATCCTTGCCCATGTTATCATCCCTAATGACGAGGCTATAGATGGGATCCTTGCCCATGTTATCATCTCTAATGACCAGGCTATAGACGGGATCCTTGCCCATGTTATCATCCCTAATGACCAGGCTATAGATGGGATCCTTGCCCATGTTATCATCCCTAATGACCAGGCTATAGATGGGATCCTTGCCCATGTTATCATCCCTAATGACCAGGCTATAGATGGGATCCTTGCACATGTTATCATTCCTAATGACCAGGCTATAGATGGGATCCTTGCCCATGTTATCATCCTTAATGACGAGGCTATAGATGGGATCCTTGCCCATGTTATCATCTCTAATGACCAGGCTATAGACGGGATCCTTGTCCATGTTATCATCCCTAATGACCAGGCTATAGATGGGATCCTTGCACATGTTATCATCCCTAATGACCAGGCTTTAGATGGGATCCTTGCCCATGTTATCATCCCTAATGACCAGGCTATAGATGGGATCCTTGCCCATGTTATCATCCCTAATGACCAGGCTATAGAGGGGATCCTTGCCCATGTTATCACCACTAATGAAGTCTTTAGATTGGATCCTTGCACATGTTATCACCTCTAATGACAAGGCTTTAGTTTGGATCCTTGCCCATGTTATCACCTGTAATGACGTCTTTAGATTGGATCCTTGCCCATGTTATCACCCCCTAATGACATCTTTAGATTGGATCCTTGCCCATGTTATCACCTCTAATGACAAGGCTTTAGATTTGATCCTTGCCCATGTTATCACCTGTAATGACGTCTTTAGATTGGATCCTTGCCCATGTTATCACCCCCTAATGACAAGTCTTTAGATTGGATCCTTGCCCATGTTATCACCCCCTAATGACAAGTCTTTAGATTGGATCCTTGCCCATGTTATCACCCCCTAATGACAAGTCTTTAGCTTCCTGTATGTCTCTCTCTCCTCCACAGGAACAATTCACAGCCATGAGAGATCTGTACATGAAGAATGGCCAGGGCTTTGCGCTAGTGTACTCCATCACAGCCCAGTCCACCTTCAACGATCTGCAAGACCTACGAGAACAGATCCTCAGAGTCAAAGACACTGACGATGTAAGTTATCACACACACACATGAATACATACACACACACACACACATGCAGGGATGCACGCATGAATACACACACACACACACACACACACACACACACACATGAATACATACACACACACACACACACACACACACACATGAATACACACACACACACACATGCAGGGATGCACGCATGAATACATACACACACACACACACACACACACACGCATGAATACATACACACACACACACACACACACACACACACACACACACGCATGAATACATACACACATGCATGAATACACACACACACACATGAATACATACACACACACATGAATACAGACCACCTCTCCATGTCTAGAGACTAGAGGGTTACAGACCAACTCTCCATGTCTAGAGACTAGAGGGTTACAGACCAACTCTCCATGTCTAGAGACTAGAGGGTTACAGACCAACTCTCCATGTCTAGAGACTAGAGGGTTACAGACCAACTCTCCATGTCTAGAGACTAGAGGGTTACAGACCAACTCTCCATGTCTAGAGACTAGAGGGTTACAGACCAACTCTCCATGTCTAGAGACTAGAGGGTTACAGACCAACTCTCCATGTCTAGAGACTAGAGGGTTTACAGACCAACTCTCCATGTCTAGAGACTAGAGGGAGGTTACAGACCAACTCTCCATGTCTAGAGACTAGAGGGTTACAGACCAACTCTCCATGTCTAGAGACTAGAGGGTTACAGACCAACTCTCCATGTCTAGAGACTAGAGGGTTACAGACCAACTCTCCATGTCTAGAGACTAGAGGGTTACAGACCAACTCTCCATGTCTAGAGACTAGAGGGTTACAGACCAACTCTCCATGTCTAGAGACTAGAGGTTACAGGCCAACTCTCCATGTCTAGAGACTAGAGGTTACAGGCCACCTCTCCATGTCTAGAGACTAGAGGTTACAGGCCAACTCTCCATGTCTAGAGACTAGAGGGTTACAGACCAACTCTCCATGTCTAGAGACTAGAGGGTTACAGACCAACTCTCCATGTCTAGAGACTAGAGGGTTACAGACCAACTCTCCATGTCTAGAGACACTCAGCTGTGCGTTTCATTTCATTCCTCTCTCTCTACAGTAAACCAGGAGAGGACACTAACTCAGCTGTGTGTTTCATTCCACTCCTCTCTCTGTCACTAACTCAGCTGTGTGTTTCATTTCATTCCTCTCGCTCTACAGTAAACCAGGAGAGGACACTAACTCAGCTGTGTGTTTCATTCCATTCCTCTCTCTCTACAGTAAACCAGGAGAGGACACTAACTCAGCTGTGTGTTTCATTCCATTCCTCTCTCTCTACAGTAAACCAGGAGAGGACACTAACTCAGCTGTGTGTTTCATTCCATTCCTCTCTCTCTACAGTAAACCAGGAGAGGACACTAACTCAGCTGTGTGTTTCATTCCACTCCTCTCTCTGTCACTAACTCAGCTGTGTGTTTCATTTCATTCCTCTCGCTCTACAGTAAACCAGGAGAGGACACTAACTCAGCTGTGTGTTTCATTCCATTCCTCTCTCTCTACAGTAAACCAGGAGAGGACACTAACTCAGCTGTGTGTTTCATTCCACTCCTCTCTCTGTCACTAACTCAGCTGTGTGTTTCATTTCATTCCTCTCGCTCTACAGTAAACCAGGAGAGGACACTAACTCAGCTGTGTGTTTCATTTCATTCCTCTCTCTCTACAGTAAACCAGGAGAGGACACTAACTCAGCTGTGTGTTTCATTCCACTCCTCTCTCTGTCACTAACTCAGCTGTGTGTTTCATTCCACTCCTCTCTCTGTCACTAACTCAGCTGTGTGTTTCATTCCACTCCTCTCTCTGTCACTAACTCAGCTGTGTGTTTCATTCCACTCCTCTCTCTGTCACTAACTCAGCTGTGTGTTTCATTCCACTCCTCTCTCTGTCACTAACTCAGCTGTGTGTTTCATTCCACTCCTCTCTCTGTCACTAACTCAGCTGTGTGTTTCATTCCACTCCTCTCTCTGTCACTAACTCAGCTGTGTGTTTCATTCCACTCCTCTCTCTGTCACTAACTCAGCTGTGTGTTTCATTCCACTCCTCTCTCTGTCACTAACTCAGCTGTGTGTTTCATTCCACTCCTCTCTCTGTCACTAACTCAGCTGTGTGTTTCATTCCATTCCTCTCTCTCTACAGTAAACCAGGAGAGGACACTAACTCAGCTGTGTGTTTCATTCCACTCCTCTCTCTCTACAGTAAACCAGGAGAGGACACTAACTCAGCTGTGTGTTTCATTCCACTCCTCTCTCTCTACAGTAAACCAGGAGAGGACACTAACTCAGCTGTGTGTTTCATTCCACTCCTCTCTCTGTCACTAACTCAGCTGTGTGTTTCATTCCACTCCTCTCTCTGTCACTAACTCAGCTGTGCTTGTGGAAACAGTAATCTCCTATAGAACGTATGAATTCAACAACATAACAACCCTTCATAACTATCAAAGTGTTTAATATGACCTAGAATAATATAACACTTCTCTCTCTCTCTCCCTCCCTATATTATCTCTCTCCCTATATTATCTCCCTCCCTATATTATCTCCCTCCCTATATTATCTCCCTCCCTATATTATCTCCCTCCCTATATTATCTCTCTCCCTATATTATCTCCCTCCCTATATTATCTCCCTCCCTATATTATCTCCCTCCCTATATTATCTCTCTCCCTATATTATCTCTCTCCCTATATTATCTCCCTCCCTATATTATCTCTCTCCCTATATTATCTCCCTCCCTATATTATCTCCCTCCCTATATTATCTCTCTCCCTATATTATCTCCCTCCCTATATGATCTCCCTCCCTATATTATCTCTCTCCCTATATTATCTCCCTCCCTATATTATCTCCCTCCCTATATTATCTCTCTCCCTATATTATCTCCCTCTCTATATTATCTCTCTCCCTATATTATCTCTCTCCCTATATTATCTCTCTCCCTATATTATCTCCCTCCCTATATTATCTCCCTCCCTATATTATCTCTCTCCCTATATTATCTCCCTCCCTATATTATCTCCCTCCCTGTATTATCTCTCTCCCTATATTATCTCCCTCTCTATATTATCTCTCTCTCTATATTATCTCCCTCCCTATATTATCTCCCTCCCTATATTATCTCTCTCCCTATATTATCTCCCTCTCTATATTATCTCTCTCCCTATATTATCTCTCTCCCTATATTATCTCTCTCCCTATATTATCTCCCTCCCTATATTATCTCCCTCCCTATATTATCTCTCTCCCTATATTATCTCCCTCCCTATATTATCTCCCTCCCTGTATTATCTCTCTCCCTATATTATCTCCCTCTCTATATTATCTCTCTCCCTATATTATCTCCCTCTCTATATTATCTCCCTCCCTATATTATCTCCCTCCCTATATGATCTCCCTCCCTATATTATCTCTCTCCCTATATTATCTCTCTCCCTATATTATCTCCCTCCCTATATTATCTCCCTCCCTATATTATCTCCCTCCCTATATTATCTCTCTCCCTATATTATCTCTCTCCCTATATTATCTCCCTCCCTATATTATCTCCCTCCCTATATTATCTCTCTCCCTATATTATCTCTCTCCCTATATTATCTCCCTCCCTATATTATCTCCCTCCCTATATTATCTCCCTCCCTATATTATCTCTCTCCCTATATTATCTCCCTCCCTATATTATCTCTCTCCCTATATTATCTCCCTCCCTATATTATCTCCCTCCCTATATTATCTATCTCCCTATATTATCTCCCTCCCTATATTATCTCCCTCCCTATATTATCTCTCTCCCTATATTATCTCCCTCCCTATATTATCTCCCTCCCTATATTATCTCCCTCTCTATATTATCTCCCTCCCTATATTATCTCCATCCCTATATTATCTCTCTCCCTATATTATCTCCCTCCCTATATTATCTCCCTCCCTATATTATCTCCCTCCCTATATTATCTCCCTCCCTATATTATCTCCCTCTCTATATTATCTCCCTCCCTATATTATCTCCCTCCCTATATTATCTCTCTCCCTATATTATCTCCCTCCCTATATTATCTCCCTCCCTATATTATCTCCCTCTCTATATTATCTCCCTCCCTATATTATCTCCATCCCTATATTATCTCTCTCCCTATATTATCTCCCTCCCTATATTATCTCCCTCCCTATATTATCTCCCTCCCTATATTATCTCCCTCCCTATATTATCTCCCTCTCTATATTATCTCCCTCTCTATATTATCTCCCTCCCTATATTATCTCTCTCCCTATATTATCTCCCTCCCTATATTATCTCCCACCCTATATGATCTCCCTCCCTATATTATCTCCCTCCCTATATGATCTCCCTCCCTATATGATCTCCCTCCCTATATTATCTCTCTCCCTATATTATCTCCCACCCTATATTATCTCCATCCCTATATTATCTCCCTCCCTATATTATCTCCCTCCCCATATTATCTCTCTCCCTATATTATCTCCCACCCTATATTATCTCCATCCCTATATGATCTCCCTCCCTATATGATCTCCCTCCCTATATGATCTCCCTCCCTATATTATCTCCCACCCTATATGATCTCCCTCCCTATATGATCTCCCTCCCTATATTATCTCCCTCCCTATATTATCTCTCTCCCTATATTATCTCCCACCCTATATTATCTCCATCCCTATATGATCTCCCTCCCTATATGATCTCCATCCCTATATGATCTCCCTCCCTATATGATCTCCCTCCCTATATGATCTCCCTCCCTATATTATCTCTCTCCCTATATTATCTCCCTCCCTATATTATCTCCCTCCCTATATTATCTCCCTCTCTATATTATCTCCCTCCCTATATTATCTCCATCCCTATATTATCTCTCTCCCTATATTATCTCCCTCCCTATATTATCTCCCTCCCTATATTATCTCCCTCCCTATATTATCTCCCTCCCTATATTATCTCCCTCTCTATATTATCTCCCTCCCTATATTATCTCCCTCCCTATATTATCTCTCTCCCTATATTATCTCCCTCCCTATATTATCTCCCTCCCTATATTATCTCCCTCTCTATATTATCTCCCTCCCTATATTATCTCCATCCCTATATTATCTCTCTCCCTATATTATCTCCCTCCCTATATTATCTCCCTCCCTATATTATCTCCCTCCCTATATTATCTCCCTCCCTATATTATCTCCCTCTCTATATTATCTCCCTCTCTATATTATCTCCCTCCCTATATTATCTCTCTCCCTATATTATCTCCCTCCCTATATTATCTCCCACCCTATATGATCTCCCTCCCTATATTATCTCCCTCCCTATATGATCTCCCTCCCTATATGATCTCCCTCCCTATATGATCTCCCTCCCTATATTATCTCTCTCCCTATATTATCTCCCACCCTATATTATCTCCATCCCTATATTATCTCCCTCCCTATATTATCTCCCTCCCCATATTATCTCTCTCCCTATATTA